>NC_091016.1:24732996-24802996 GCF_041296385.1 Aphelocoma coerulescens
TAAATGGAAGTATCTTTCTGCTTACTGGAACAGCCTGCCTTTATATCTTCTTTCACAGAAGTGCCTCTGGTTGGTACCTCTGGTACAATGTCCAGGACATTTTATTTGGTGCCCTAATTTTACAGTGATGTTAAACCTAGAGATAGGTGGTTATAGATAAATGAAATATACTGACAAGTAAAATTTTGTGAGTTTCTAACGTGAAACTGTCAGCATAGTGTCTTACTGCGTTTGGGACTCAGACTGCACCCTCACAGTATCCCAACCTGCATTCTGCAATGTCCTCTGGCAGTGTTACTTCTAGTTTTTCAGGTATCTTATTTTTGCATTTGGGCACCCTTGCTGGATAGTTGAATGGCCTTAGTATTTAGGAGGAGCTGGCTCTATCCCTGACTCCTCAGCATCCCCAGGGATGCCAGTGTCAGCCTTTGTGGAAGAGACAGGAGGCTGCACCTCCAGACACTCCCTGGCTACAGAATTGGAGCCAAGCAGGGCATTCAAGGAAGCCTATCTGCTTGCTTGGCTCTCTGGGTGTGCTCCAGCACAGCTGCTGACAAGATGGGAGAAGGGTGAATCTTTTCTGGAGGGAATAATGAGAGAGGAGAGGAGAGGACATTGCCAGAGGAGATACTCTGCACCATGGATCTGTGAGCACACCTAGGGCTAATGTAATTGTGGAGAAAAGGCTTCATTAGAGTATTTGTCAACAATCTTCTTTGTAGGTTAAATAAATCTGTGGTTAGCTGGTGAAGTTTGCTTGGAAAAGTTTCTTCCTGGGTCGTCTGAGTAACTAGACAAGAGCCATATAATTTCAGAATGACCTTGGTGTTAGGACACATTGATATTTTAGGCAATGTTCTTTTAATTTTTGCAAATTTGTAACATTAGTTAGGGTTCAGTACCAGTATCAAGATCATTAGTATTAAGTAAAATACTTTTGAATTCACAGGGCAGTAATTGCAGTAGATTTTTCAACTATTTATCAGTAAGTTTTATTCTACTTGGCCATCATCTCAAAGTTCTTTGGCCAAATCTTATCTTCTCTACGAGTAGAAGCATTCCACTGCTTTTAGTTTCTTTTTCTCAGCTGTGGAAACCATACCTGTGTCCTCCATAATTTTATTGACTCAAAAAGCCAGTCTCCTGAAAAAGCTGCCATTTACATGGCAGTTGCTCTGAAGGCATGGAAAGAACACAAATGACACTGGACCAACTGGACTTCACACCCAGACTTTAAAATAATTCATGTGGCCATTCCCAAAGGAGACCACAGTCACAGGGAAAATCTAAAGGGGTGGCTAGGAAACATCAGTTACTGAAATATGTCAGCCTTTAACAATTGCAAAAAACCCACTTTTTCTTAAGACAGACAAAGGTAAGTATTAAGCACCAGTGCTTTCAACTCATTATTCATTAGTAGCAACTCACACAGAAGTTTCCAAGAAATGACCATCAACCAAAAGAGTGACAGAGCAGACAGATAAATTGATATAAAGTCAAGAGCTGTTGATTGCTGAGGAGAAAATAAAGACCCCATTAGGAATGTGTTCCTATTCCTTAATTCTTTCCCTCCCCCCACCCAGCCCCTCAACCCAACCGAGGCTATTACACACATGAGGACACACATCTTCAATCATTTTATATCCTCCCCAGCACTCTGCTAGCTGTGCTTCACCCTCTTGCCTTTCAGCACCACGTATAAACAGCACATGCATTCCCCCAGGACAGTGCACAACTCTGTTTCCTCTCAACAACAATCACACGTAGCAGCTGCATGCTACAAGCCACGGGCAGAGTCAAGGTCGCATGTGTGTTCTTAGGACCTCTTCCTTTTGTTCTCCACTGATAATTTTCCATTTGGTCTTTCTTGGGTATTACCATGGTGGCTACTCTTCAGCAGAGTGGAGTTCTCGTTGGGAGAAAATTCCAAAAGAAAATGAATTTTATATATCTTTCTCTAATTCAAACATTATGTGCATTTTGCTTCTTGGCGATGACTGAGATTTTTCTTCTGAAATTCAAATCGCACTCTGAATAACTACACCTATTACATGGTTATAAGGAAAAAGAGTCTCTTGCTTGCTTCCTATCATGTCCAGTTTGCACAAGCTTTATATTATGCTGCTTCAAAGATTATGCTGGAAGCCCTATATTCAAAGGATATATAAGGTAAATTTACTTCTGATTGTTCTTTGTGAGGTGAAGTAGTTCTGATGAATGTCATGGGCAAATGACACTCCCTTGAGTTAGGTCCTGGGCAAGTTTCTGTGTTAAACATTAGTAATATATCTTATTTCAGTAATTTGTCATAGCCCTATGAAATAGATTATATTGGCCTTTTAAGAGCAAGGTTTGGCTCTAGCACTGTTCCATTAGTTTTGAAGTAAAGCGTGTTAGCTTTTTTCCCGAAGACTATTGGAACATGTAGAGTTTAGTTCTGCCTAGGATGTCAGGAAATCTGTTCAGTGATCTAAGTAGACTATTTTTTTATCAGCAAAGAAAGCCTATTTCATGTATGTCTCTGGTAAAATAAATAAATGAATAAACACATAAAGAAATAACAAAGGTTGGAAAAGCTCTTGCTTCAACTCTGCTCAGAAACAGGACTGGACAAGGAACCCAGGAACTACTTTGTGAGAAGACTGTGGAGGTGTTGAGATTGTCTGACGAGCAACCAGAGTTAAGGAACCGCTGTGAAATTTTTGTCCATATTATAAAAGGACTTTGGCTGTTTCCAACCTAGGAGGAAGTTCTGAAGTCACTGCTGGAATATGTTGTTGGGACAGAAGCATAACACAGAGAGGCCTCAGGTACTTAGACATCCTATCAAAGCTCTGAGGTGTGTGTTGGACCTGTCTGCTGTCATTCCAGAAATGGCTTCTGTCAGGACACAGAACTTGCATCCCTTGGAATAAATTATTTTTCTACAGGTAAGAAGCTCTTAAATTCAGTTGAAAGTTTTCCTTCATTTGATATGCAAAGTTTGGAAAATTTGAGCTTTTCCTGATTTGGGGAGGAGGTAAGCAGGGTCCTGGCACATGCCTATGACAGGCAGGAAAGGAGTGTGTCTGCATCCTGCTACCAGAAGCCAACTGGCTGCAGGCCCTTGTTCAGAAGGCTTGGAGTAGCATACTTCCACTTTACACACCTTTATATATTCATATGTTAGACAAGATAAAAATCCTCAGGAAAGACTTCAAAAGATGAGCAAAACAGAAACGATGTGTGTGACAGAATCATGGTCTAACCAAACAAGGTAGTTTCAAACGGAATTATTAATTATAAACAAATTAGCTCAGCCTACACGCCAGTTTTGGGCTGTGGCCCTTTTTCTGATAGAATTAGTGTTTGCTTGTGTTTTAACACGTGATAAAGCCAAACAGAAGTGACCTCTCTCCTCTCTTACAGAATAACCACGAGAATCAGGAGAAGTGCTTGACACCCAAGTAGCCTCAACAGTTGGTACACTGTAGCTGTCAGCGTGAAATCGAGTGCAAAATTGCCAGATTTGGAGTCCTTCCTAAAACTGCTTGCTCTGTCAAGTGGAAGTAAAGGACATTGACCAGAAGAGCGACACAGGACTTTTCCAGAGGCAATCTTTGCAGAAACTCCATTTCACCTATACAACAACTGTATCTGCACACTGATTTTCCAGTGTGGGAAAGACTTGTCACTGTTGCTGCTTCACAACCTGCTCAGAAATCTTGTAAAAATCAGAAAAAAGACCTAGTAGTTTATTTTTCAAATAGGTACAGTTTGGTCTGTCCAAAAGTAAGATAGGCAATCTGTCATGAGAACTTCCTGCTGTCATAGCAAGTAAATTTGTAATATTAACTTGCTATTATCTGAGCAAAATTTTGAAGCTATTTCACAAGAGAGGAAAGGACTTGCATCATCTTGCTTTCAATGGAGGATTTAAAGAATGATAAGTGTTAGTACTACTGTCCTCTAAATAGGTATATGTGTGAGATACATACATTTTGTCATTGTTCTCTGTAAAAACAGGCATCTTGTATTTGGTTTTGCTTGAGATGGATGAAAATTTGAGCAACAACTTGTCCTAGGAGGAATGTGTTGTAGGTATCTTTTAAAGTAAGGAGGAACTGCAAATAAGGAAGATAAATTTTCTCAGAACAAATTATAATATGAACAAAATTGGTTACTGACACATTGTTTATTTAGAAATAGTAAAATATTCTGTCTTTCAAAGGGGTTCTATGCTATGGGGTTCTCTGTTTTTTTTATTTTTTTTTCTGTACTCTCTGCAAGCATGGAAAATACTATAGTTTTGTCACCAAATTATTTTACTGAATCAAAGGTAGTGCATCCTTCATGAGTGTGATCATTAGAGGTTATCTTAACCCAACAAGACATTAATGACTCCAGTCAAGAAATAAGAAGTTTTGGGGAAGTCAAGATGATACAGGAAGATCATTTGCATTGCCGGCAGACTAATTAGAGAGTAAGCCACACTCCAACTTTATAACAGATTTTAACCAAGTAAGCTCCCAGAAATGGTTTACTATCTCATATTCTTATTGATAGTAAATTATATGTGAAAAACTAATAGATTGTCCATATCCTCCCCAAAGTGTTTGATTTAAAGTTCAAGCTTTTTTAAGTACTATATATTGCCATTAGGATAAAATATTGGGCACTACTATCTCCTGGACACCATATTTTTAAGAATATGCTTCATGCCTCATTTACCAGAAATGTATTGAGATTTTCCTGAGCCAACATTCAAAGAATAACTTGACATTTTTCACAGTGTGATGCTTGTTTTTTTCTTTCATTTTAATTCCTTTGCCATCCAAACTGGTAGTTTGAATTGCTCTTTTGTTTGTTTATTTTCTACTGTCTAAAGCTCAAGTAGAGTAAGTATGTGTACTGCAAATGAAATATCTGTGTAAGAAAATATTAGATTTTCAAAGAGAATATAATGAGATAGAATATATAAGAGAAAAAGAAAGTTAAGTTGCATAATATAACATGTAGGGGAGTGATTCCTGCTGGGGTGTCACTTCACAGAATAACAGAATCATAAAGGTTGGAAAACATGAGGTTTAATTCTCAGTTCTGGAGCTGGATATTTCATGTTAGAGCACCTCCTCTTGTTTACTGCCAGAATACTGCCCATTGGTGCCACTGCAAAGCTTCCCCTGCTGCCTTAGTGCTCCCAAAGAACTTAAACGATTCCTACAAACTTTCCTAAGTTTTCTCTTTGCTACCACTGCTGATGGGTCCTGTTCAGAACATCTCTTGCTGTCTTGCTCCATGCTCACATAAAATGCAAAATATTTCTTACATTTATGAACTAGAACAGAGCTGTAGAAAATGGGGGAAAGTAGGGACCAGAGGTTGTGAAAGAGATATTATTAAAATAAACAACAGAAGCAGAGTAAGAAAAATTCAGAGCGGAACATGTATCAGAATGTGAATATTGGGATGTGTTAATATAGAGTGTATTTTCGCAATTTTTCGCATTTAACAGATCAGAACTAACCCAAAGCCAAACCCTAACGCTAATCCTAACCCTAACCCAAACCCTAACCTTAACCCAAACCCTAACCCTAACACTGATTTTGGCAGGGCTACCCATGGAAGCAAGGCAAGTTTCTCTTCTCTCTTCCCATCCCTGCAGGACTAATAAGACAAATCCAGAACACAAGAAAAGATTGTCTGGTAATGTTATTCACATCAGACCTGAATAGTTCAAGCTCAGGTCTGCAGCTCCTAAGAACACATACATCACTGAGACCACGGTTCAGGAACAGAGATGAGATTCAAAAATCTCTTTGGCAGCAGATGAGCTGTAAAGCAGCAAATCACAAGCACAAGCTACCACAGACAGCAAACAGGGAATAAACAGGGGTGAGCATTGCAAACAAAAGAAAGAGCTGGGGTTAATTCAGGTTCACAGAGGGCTTTGGATCTGAACTAAAAATACATCTCTTAAATGCAAATAGAGAAAAATGATAGGCATTTGCATGATTGACAGCCTTTCGAAATAGAAGTGTTGCTATAATTAAGCAATAATGTATGAGTGAGTGTACATTATGACAAATTGGAAGCTTGGTTGATTAGATTGAGCATATAAACTGTCAGTATAATTATCACATTTTAATCATTTTTCTCCATTTTTTATAACAGCATTGTCTTCAGCCTCATTTGGTGCTTATTAGATTGATATTCTAAGAGGAATTGTACAACATAAAACATGTCCTTTAACAGGATGAACTTTATATAAGACTTTAGGTATGTCTATAAATATTTATAATGGTGGCTGTTGTGCCTCAACTTTTTGCCACATCTTATGTGTCAAATCATGTTGGTTTAGAGCTTTCTTTACCATGATAAAATATTATAATCTGAAAGTACTTTGTACTCAGTAAGTATTCACTCACTATGTATTTTAAGCTGTCACAGGGAAAACATATCACAGCTGAATAATGAATTAATGGTACACACTGCAATGATTAACAAGATGCTCAGTCAGTCAGTGTGGGAGCAAGATTTTTCCATTTTCATGCAGCTTTGCTAAAATGTATGTAGTTTTTTTTGACAAGGAAATGTTCTTTGTTAACACCCAGGGAACAGCAACATTTCAACCAATTTAAAAGGTTTAATTCTATACCAGTACCTCTTTAAAATGTAAACTACTGGAGGAGTAGCATGCCCCTGAAAATGCAGTATAACAAAGAAAATAGGGGTTCTTAACGTCGTCATGCTCTTATAGTCTTACCCTATCTCAAATTAGATCTGAGCAGTTCTTTCACCAGTGTTGGAGCAAGAAGGTGGAGGGTGGCTTGGGTGTTAAAAAAAGGGTCTGTGAGACAAAATTCTCCAGGTGCTTTCACCATTTCTGCCACTGATTTGCTTCTTGGCCTTCGGCAAGATGCTTATCTGCTCCTCAGATTAGTGGCCCTTTGGGAAACAGAGATACACACACGTGCTCTGCAGGGATTATTGGAAAATTAATGTGCTCTAGGTCTCAGTTTACTGCTGTTAAAATTCACATTGTACAGCCTACTCCAGGCTTTGCACATGCTGCAGAGAGAGGAGTGCAGACTTTGTGGCCTTTCTGGCCAATGGTGAATTTCCTTATCTAAGGAAAATTATCAAAGTTGATTGTACAGATGTTCAGGGAGGAATTGCATAGAACATATCACAGCAATAGAAAGGTCTTAATTATTTTCATATTGCTTTAAAAGTATTCTGTAGCAAGGATTTAAATGAACTTTTCTATGGATGGCTTGAGAAAAGATTCCAGGCCAAAGAGAGGCGTCTTCCAGGTATCATTCCTTCTGTGTCCTCTGCACTATATATTCAATAAATAGAGAGCATTATCTTTTTTCTCAAGACAGTTTGTGATATTGATAGTGAAATATGAGATACTGAAGTCTCCACAAATTGATGATTTTTAGAAGTGGAAAATTGTCAAATAACTGGTTTGAATATTTGGTGCAGTTGTCTGTGCCTGTGTTTATTTCCTTTCTTAGGCTTTCCACAAATTTTCTTTGGAGCTGGAGCTAGAAATATCTTTAAAAGTTTATACATTGTAGGCTGAATTTGAAGAATATGTGCAGAAAGTTAATTTTAATTCAGAAGTGCAAAGATTCCTCTAATAAACTCAATTTTAATTGTAGAATTTTCTCAATCCTTTGAAAATTTACCTTCTTACCTCATTTTTTAACTTTGTACTCCTCCAACAAAATACTTGAGCCTTTCAACAGTCTTCACTAAGTTCAAGGTGAAGATGTTACTTCCAGTCTTGGATATTGCTGTCTGTGCAGAATGATCATGTGCAATCCTTAGTTCTTCTGTTACTACTCCTAATGACCCAATTACCAGTAAAATGCATAAAAGCACGATCTCAGCATTGACTTTTTTCCTTGATTTTTCTCAATAGCTTTCACAAACCTGAACTTAACATGCTTTTTATCATAATTATAAGGATTTGATGTTGGATCTTACTAGGTTTATTTAGTGTTTCAAAAAGCTCAGTGAAGCTCCTTCCATGAACTTATCAAGGACCCTCATTATGGTAAGAAAATTATATAAAAAATTACACATAAATGGCTGTGTTTTGATTGGAAAACAACCTAACAATAGAGTGTCTCAAAATTCAGTATATTAATGCCATAGGCAGGGACACCTTCCACTAGACCAGGCTGCTCAGAGCTCCATCCAACCTGACCTTAAACACTTCCAGGGATGGGACATCCATGGTTTCTCTGGGCAACCTCTGTTCCCCCCCCCCACCCCCCCGCAAAGGATTTCTTTCTAATATCTAATCTAATCCTGCTCTCATTCAGTTTAAAGCCAATCCCCGTTGCCCTATCACTACAAGCCCTTGTCAACAGTCCTTCTCCACCTTTCTTCTAACCCCCTTTAGGTACTGGAAAGTCCTACAAGTTCTCCCAGGAGCATTCCCTTCTCCAACTTGAACAACCCTAGCTTTCTCAGCCAGTTTGCATAGGAGAAGTTGAGAGACTCTTCCAGGTATATTTTTATATGACAGAATTCAGCAAGGGACAGATAAAAGCTGCCTGCCTGTGCCAAGATACTCTCTGGTTGCATTTTGCATGTCCTCGAGATTGCTGCCCAGGTAAGTGACAGCAAACGTGCAGTGAAGATGAAGAGTGTTGTGTCTGGACATTATCAGCTCTACCAGGGAAGCAGATCAGCACTTGTGTCCTTCCTGTCACAGGGTGCCTGGGTGCACCACAATTTATGGAAGCAGCACAGGAATCCATGTGGGAGATTCAGTGCCACCAACCACTTTCTTCAGGGTCCCAGCCATAGTTTGGATGGTCTAGCTTGACTTGGCATGGCAGAAAAAAACCAACCTGTTTCTTGCTGGGCTTTGGGGTTGGTAAAACAGTGCGTGCACCTCTGTGATCACTTTGAGGCTTTCGGATAAGCCGCCCCAAGAGCACAGGCTGCCCGAGGCACTGTGAGCTGCCGGAGCTCAGCGTGGCAGTGTGGCCACTGCATGGTGGCCTGAGGAGAGCTGGCTGGCCTCCAGCCACCAGGCAGCATTGCCAGAGCAGGGGCACACCTGTCCCTGTGCATCTGTGTGCACTGCCCGGCCAAAACTCGCCAGTGCTCTCAAGGACACCTTCTCCCACACGCAGGAGAGTGCCACAAAAATAGTTATCTAAACCTGCTAGTGCTGCCACACAAAGTAGCTCTTGGATCTCCCTGCTGGGACAGGTAAAGAGCAAGAGGAAAATTTAGTTTTCAAATGACAGAGGGCTTATTTCCTCACTGGTGAAAGGAGGCTCTCTGTGTTGCATATATCCCCTCATATACTCATACTCTGGGCCAGCCCAGTGGAGAAGGTGATAGAGATGTTGTAGCCTGAAAAAACATTCAGGTTTAGTTTGGGAAAAGGAAAAAAAAATAGTAGGGGCTTGGATGTCTTCTTATTTTAAGGATTCTGCTTCACCTCTCACAGTGTGAGAAGATTAATTTATTTTCCCTTTTGTTTTGCACCAGTGTGTATTCCATAGCATTAATTTATTCCTCAAGGACTGATAACATCAGTTGTGTGTCCATTGTCATCAAAGTGTATAGGTGATGTGTAGAAATGATAACAAGGTTGCATTTTTTCTGTGCTTGATGGCTATTCAACAAAACAGCCTGCTAAGCATTCCTCTTAGATTTCTCTATTGTCCAGCTTGCTGGAAGAGCCTGAAATTATTTTCTGTCCTGTAAAAAATATAAATTAGTTCTTGAATTTAGACATTAGAGAAATACCAACTTTCAAAAAGAGTAAACAGCTTTTTATTTTGCTATGCCTTCCTAGGCACCTTTTGTTCTCGATATTGTCTAAAACGTTTTTAGCCAACCTTCTCTTTTCATTTATGCACTTGGTAAATTTTAGCAGAGGCTCCTGAAAGAGAAAAATGTTTTGTCCTTGCTAAAAATTCTGGAGACATGTCCAGAAGAATTTAACATCCTCATACATTGGCATCAGTGATTGAAATCTCACAAGATGATGGCTCTTTTGTCAGGGGTATAATTCTGTCATTCAGGTGAGCTGACCTGTAAGCTTTTCAAAAGAAACCAACCAACAAAAAGCCCTCCTAAATCTTTTAACACACTGTGTATTTTTAAAAGTTAACAGCAATGTTCCCCTGGTGATGCAGCCATTCTGAAAAAAACTGAATAAAAAGCCCAGAAGGACTGTAGACTGGTAAAATTTTTTGTTTTAAACTTACTCAGGAGTCTTGCCTTCTTTGGTTCCAGGTTAGCCATGTGCTTAACTTCAAGGTGCTAAGTTTCCATGAACCTTTTCATATGCCATCATGTTTGTGTACAATGTTCATTCAGGGCTTCTGTCCTGCAGACATCAGACGAGCTCACAATTTTCATATTCACTGTTGGAATAGTATTTCTTCTGTTCCTGAAGGAAAATTATATTATTTGCAGAGCTACATCTCCACTGGGATTAGCCAGTTTGTAAAACAGCAGAAATGATGTTGATCCATGGCTTCATAAGGAGGAATGTGTCTGACTAAACTGAAAGAAAGTAAATATGAGATTATTCAAACACATATGAATACACAAGGAATGAGAAGAGCTTTATTTAAAGTTAAGGTATTTTTGCAACAGAGTTTAAAACATTTACCTGCTCTGTTGTTTTATATAGAAGTCTTGTCCTCTGTGTCTGCACATGGAATATATCTTTCTAAAGGATTCACCCTCAGCTTATGCTATACAGAAGTAAAATTTGCCATTTGTAAATGTATGGATACAAAATGTATATGTTACACAAATATTTGGGAACTGTGCATCTTTTCTGTGCTTTGATGTTTGAAAGGACCCTATTCTTCCCATTTCTGATTATCTGCCTATTTCTAATTATAAGTTTTGGAAGCAGAATTCCATTTTCCAAATGCCTGCTATTTTTCACCAGAACTAAGTCACTGACAAGTTCTCTTTTCAAAGCAGTTTCCTATGTACTTGTACAACATTATTCCACAGATTTGCTATTGAAATGAAATACTGCAGTGACCTTTTTAATTCCCATGACTTTTTACAATCTTTGAAATTTAGCACAACAGCAGGAGTTTAATCATATTCACTGATGTAAAAGACAAAATAAGGCACCTCTACATTCAGATCAAGATATGACCTCAAAGGTGCAGAGCCTTGAGAGACTCACTGGCGATCCCCAAGGACAATTACAGTGATTTCACTTGTGGTCTACCTGTAATCTCTGACTTTGCCTCCTGATAACACCAACAGAAATTTTGCACTTACATTATGTGCCAGAGCATTTTGTTCTTGCTGCTTGAACACTGTTGTTTTCCTATCAAAGAATAATCTTATATTACTTTATCTCTCTGTTCCACTTTATGTCTGCTTCACAACAGTTTCAAGGTGTGAATTTCCAAGGTCTTTGATTTTCTCACTGCTGCAAAGTCCAAGGCTTTGGTTTCATGCTTGTCCTTTTTTTTCTGCCACAATATGAAAGTTCACCAACAAAACAACCGGCACTACTCATCTGCTGGCAGTTGTCTATTCTGTCAGGAGGTTTGTCACTTCTATTGATTGATGCCAGGTGGACCAAAGGAAGGCTTTAAAAAAATCCCAGTGTGTTTATCCATTGCCCCAGAGTGACAGGGCAGATCAGCTCTCCTAAATCCTCTTCCCGTGCAATGACCATGATGGGGTGACTGATGTAGAATCCCGCCAGCTCTGAGCTGTTTTCATTGTCAAACTGGAGCAGAGAAGCAGTACATGATCACTCTGCAAAGGTTTTTTACTGCTTAGCAGTTAAAAGTACAGTGTGGGTACTTTTGCCTGTGTGTGCTCACACATAAATGTGTTCAGGACAAGACTGTGAGCAATACTACACCAAGAGCCTCCTTTGTAAGCTCTTATGCTTCTTTTTTCCACAAATTGTGTCTTCAACAGAGAACAATCATGGTAAAATCTGTTTAAAATCACCCTTTTTACAGTTTAGGTGGAGCTGGCTAAAGCTGGAGCAAAGGACTAGTAACAAGGGTTAATATCAGACCCCTTAAACTTTTTTAGGGGGGGATACTATCACTGTCCTATATGTAGGAAGATTAGCATTGGCCAATGAATTCTGTTGTGAGGCTTTTAGATAGTCTCTGTGAATTGAGTCAATAGCTGTGGTTCAGTTCATCAAGATTAGCAGAGACAAAAATTTTCATCTTGAGCTGGCAGCCACAGCAGAAAAAAGAGGGTCTTGAGGTGTGGTGGCTCCTGACACTTCTGAGCAGACAAAGAATTGCATTGATGCTGCTTCTGATGTAACTCTTCTGTTGAAGGAGACTCTGATTGTTTGGGAAATTATTCAAACACCAGTCAAGAGCACTGAATTCAGCAATTCTAAAGGAATGCACAACATCATCTTAAATCTTGCTGTACTTTCTTTTTGCACATCACTCTCACTAGTACGTGCTTTTTGGTAACTTCCAGAGCAGTTGAAGTTAATAGCAATGTATAGGGGATACTTAGTGGAGTTGCAGAAAGTGTTGAAAAAAGTTCACTCGAAATCTATAAATGAATTTCTTGGTCCTGACCACATGTCTTCAGCTCCCACAGATTTAGATAATGGCAAATTGCATGTCAGATCCTTTCTTTCAATGTTTGCTCTTTAAAAAATTGAAAATAAGAAAGCTTACAGACTGATTCAATGAAAGGACATTTCAAAGCTGCATTTGCAGTTATCTATCTAACAGTATTTTTCTAAATGAACATTTTGTTGTCAATCAAGCCTCAGCATCAAAATCATGATTTTTCTCTGGGTGGATTTAACTGACCTAAAGTTTTCAATGAACAAATGCCAAGTCTTTCTAATCGGATAGTTTTCCAGTTAATCCACAAAGTAAATCTAAATAGTGAATAAATCTGAGCATCTGAGAAAAAGTTGGAGAAAAAGGGTTTAGCCATTTTGGGTAAATTATTCATTGCAAATTATTTGCTTAGCTCAAGTTCACCATTTTTTGAGTGATGCTTTGTGGAAATTCAGGTTGCTGAACTGGTCAGCTTACTGACCAATTTTATCAGGTGATAAAACTTCTGGGAGAAGACAAATCACATATTCAACCAAGATACTATTCTTAGAATGATAAATGAAGTCATTTATCTGAGGAACCTTGTTCTTGACAAGATTTTGTTTGACCAAAAACTGCTTAAAAAATACATTAGTCTAGCAATACTTGCTGTTAAACTCGACATCCACACAGGGATCTTTAACAAGCCATTTGTGGCCCTTCATTACAAAATTTACTGCACAATACTTTATGTGCTTCCATATACTTCACATAAAGCACTGTACAGTAGTTTCAATAAAATTTGTGTGAAGTGCTTTACAAAACTCCATCTCAGCAATGGCATTCCGTTGCAAAGAACGAGCATCCCGGTGTTAGACTTTTATTTGCAAGGAATTTCCCTGTAAATGACGAAATCATTATTCAGTTGAGAGATGACTCACTGTAAACAGTGCATTGCTTCTAGATGTATCACCTGTGATCAATAGGTTCCCTTTCTGCCTCAGCACTTGTTAATATTGTATATGGGTTTGATTAAACGTTTAAAAACATTTTTTAAGTGACAGAATTAAAAAGGATGGGCTCATTACCAAAAACATTCCGCTTTTAATGCCAGGCTAGAAAATATTTACTGGTGCTATATCATCTTAGGATGTGATCTAATCACATCTAATAACTTATGTCAGACTGCCCTTCATTTGTATGTGGATAGGAGACACATGATCCAAGGGAACTCTTCATTTGCTGAAAGAGATGGCACAGATGAGATCCCACTACGCTGTTATTGATTCTCTTAATTCAACATCAACTAGAATTTCTTTTTATTAGCTTTTAAAATTACTTCCTTTCGCTATTTTATTTTTTCAGTCTCCTTTGCTAGTCTGACATGTCCTCAAGTCCCAGGTTTTCAACAGAAAACCTACCAATGCCATAAGCATGCAAAATTATACAGGCAGACTCACTTCTTGGGTTGTCTGAGTGTTTGTGACAACCACAGGCACTTCCAGCTTCATTTGGGAAATGCCCTTGCTGCTGGTTACCACAGGGTAGAGTCAAAGGTCAGCGCTGAAGACCAAAGTTTGCAGTTTTGTGATGTGTGCTGTTATTTCCTGAAAGGAGGTGTAAACTCTTTATTTACTTTTCTTTCCCCATTTTTCTTCAGGATGCTCAGACACTTTAACCCAAACACACCTGTAAAAAGAACTTTTGTGGGGTCCATGTTGCAGGACACAGAGTTGGTAAGGCCTTTCACGTTTGGTAACAGCTCAAATCACAGCGATCATGAACTATATTTTTGACAGGGATTTTGTCTCTTCACTTAATGGGCTGCATGATGTTCACTTAAAAAGCAGATGTTTAACATCTCTTTTATCCTCAATTTTCAGAATATGGTCCCATGCTGTGAGTACACACAACTTCAATTTGACTTTACAAACCTGGATTAGTTTATCTTTGTGTTTGCTTTGGAGTGAAGTTGTTATATCCCTGTTTAGTGGAAAGGAAAAGGAGGCACGCAGGGAATGAATTTAGACGTTTCTGATACTAAAGCTGTGTTTGGTGTGCACAGTATTAAGTGACATATCCCACCTCTGAAGCTCATCCCTGTGGATTGCAGCTCCAGCTGTGATGGGTCAGTGATTTGGCTCCCATCTAGCATCCATGGTTAGGGAAATGGCTTTAAGGACCTTGCCCAGTCCTATTAGAATTGTTGATGTAGAAGCAGAGACAGGAGCATTTTTCTAAGGCAGCACTCAGAGATATTTGCAATGAAACTATTTTTTTTTTCCTGCTTTTTGGAGGCCTCTGGGTTTATTAGTAAATGCCTTCCCAGTTTGATTGTAAGCAAGACTAGACCATACTTTATTCATTTTGGCAAATCAGTTAAATGACTTTTCCATCACACAGCTCCTTATTTGATTTAACAATTAATCATATCAATGTGGAAATTGCACGTCAAAATGTTATTGCTGAAGCTGGCAAAAAAGCTCAGCTTGGCTTTGCCTTGGAGGCTGGCATTTTAAAGAGAACAGACTCCTTTTACCATGCCAGCTTGAACTAACCCAATGCCACTGCCAGAGGCAAACAGCTCCTACATACTATTCTTTACTCTAGCCTTCCCTATGAACATCTGATTTTCCATCATGGTTTGTCCCAGTTGTCCTTACTTTACCTTCTATCCTGAAAAAAACAAAATTAACCTAAACTGGAAAATTCCCACTGCGTCCTTGTCCCAGTCTGTATATTTTTTCCATGTCCATTTGCTGATTTTTTTGTTTATTCAGCATTTCCAATTGAAGGCTCCTTTTAATCTGCTGAACCGGTGCCAGGATAAAAAGTCAGCAGAGTGACAGGACAGACAAGTTCTCAGCTGTAGCGACTGTCTCCTTCTCTGGTATTGCCATTCCCAGGAATGCCCAGTTTCATTTTTCTAGGCCTGGGCTGAAGGGAGTTGGCACCGCTGCCCTCTGAGGATGCTGTCTGTAACCTGCAGCATTTCTGTGTGCAAAGAAAGTGAAACAAAGGAAGAATCTGAGGAGATTTAGTGGTCACACTGAAGTGGTGTGACTTTTCAAATCTAAACCTTGACCAATGGCAGATGTTTCTTTAAAAGAAAGAAGGCAGAAGGCATTTTTTCAACACACAGCCCATATTGCCTACCAAATATGAAAAATTGCAATGGTTGGGGTTTTCCAGTTTCACCCCTTTCATCATCCTCTTCCTTTCTCTCAGCAAACTCAGCATTAATTTTTTTCTGGCTTTCTGAGTGCTCCCAGCCACCAGCAAGAGCAGCCCAGCTAAAATGGAAGGATCAAGCCAAAAGTAAGGGCAGGTGCCTGTGTGTCAGTAGGGGCTCTCATCCCACCTGCCCTGTGCAAGGTCACACCCTCTCAGCTGCATCCATTTAGGATACTGTAGAGACATGCAGGTATTTTGCTATTTCCCAGATCATTGTTATTCTCAGCCCACATGATTCACCCTCTGAATGTCGAAATGCTTAGTTTCAATAATGAATATTTCAGCTACAGAGATAAACAGCTCTCATTTCACAGAATTATATATAGAGCTTGATTGCACACATTTCACTTCCAGATGCTTGCCAAGTGCAAGGATAGCTGAACTTTACAGTTCAGAAGCCACGAATCAGGCCCTGAAAGTCAGGAGACTGCCTTTAAAATAATAGAATCTCAAAGAATAATCAGAGTTGGCAGTATTAATTTGCTGCCTGGTTTCTAAGCCCTTGGGGATTCTATTTTCCCTTTGCAAATCCACAAGGACAGAAACTTTCGTGTTTTTTAATGAAAGAAGAGATGGGGTAAGCACAGGGTAAAAAGCGAAGAGACCATGAGAGTTGACAAGACTGACAATGGCAGGCATGCTCTGCAAACACAGTGAGAGATGAGACTTGAGCCCACCCTTTGTGGCTTGCACAATGCCTTGAGAATTCATGATGGTCTCTGCATTGAGCATAGTTCTGCATCAGAAACCATCTGCAAAAAGAAGTGTTGAAAATGTCTTAGGTTGTCTTGGTATGCAACAGAAGTATTTTTATAAACTAGCGTAATTTGGAAGATTTTGTCTTCTCTTTCTGCTGCAGAAAATACTTAGAGGTAGAAAGGAAAGGCAAATGTCTGGCAGACACCCTTGCTCTGTTCTCTGCTTTTGTATTTCTGGCTACAGTGGGGTGCTTCTCTGTAATAGGACCTCCTGAGTTTCTCAGTGTTATTTTAAAGCCTGGTGGGGAAAAGGGACAGTACGCAAGGGAATGGAGGTTCCCCAGGCAGCTGTGCCTGCACTGCTCTGCACACGGAGCAGTGGCCATTCCTGTACTCATGAGGGGACACTAGTCCTGCACTGACAGAGCTACAACACTCAACCCCTTTTGTGAATGATGCATCCTTTCCCCCACACAAATATATCCTCTAGCTTTCTTCTCTGGCCTCTCTTGTTCCTTAGCCCTTCATGTGTTTGTAGGGGAAGTGCTACAGGCCAGGAAAACAGCTGGAGTAGCACTAAAATCTCTTGTTCATGAGAAGTAATGCCCTCTCCATGGGGGTTCTGGGTATGAAAACACATCTGGGCAAGGGAAAGGAATGAGAGGGACAAAGAGAGGGTCTTATTGTTTAGGGAAGAAGACTATCTGACAACTGAGGTATAGAAGAAAGGAAAGGAGTAGGGCTGGACATGGAAAATGGAAATATTCCAGCAGGAGGGGTGGTGGAGGTTGCTCTGTGTAAGAAGCAGGACTGCTGAAGCCTAATCACTGGTGTCACTCTATGGGCTACTTGGAAGTCGAAGTTGCTGCCTGCAGAGCTCTCCTTTGTTCTTGGTGTCTCAGACAGCCTCATCAGCTCAGTACTATTCCATGTTGCTGTGCAATGGAAAACCCCAAAATGTCCCTTTATTGAAAGGGATGTAGTCATTTGCCTGTTCCTTTACCCTCTGGAACCCTGCACCCTCTGGAAATTATCATTTAAAAATAACAATAAGCCATTTTTTTTCTCCTTTACTGTACAAGCACGGCGCAGATCTGTAAGACCCTTGAAGTGTTTCATAGGTCAGCCTATTCTTTATGCTCGGTGAAAGAGCAGCACTTCAATGTTACTCATTTTTATTGTACTCAAAGTGGTCCTATGTACTTGACATACATAAATGATTATGGTCCCTCCCTGAGAAGCTGCTTGGACGCTGTATGAAGTACAGGAAAAAAGCAGCATGCAAATGCCTAAGTACTCATGTTATTTTGCTTTCTTTTAGGTTACTCTTTTCAAAAACAGGATTGTATGAGAAGAGCGCGTTTAACAAATACTCGGGGCTGAGGCATCCTTAAATGTCCTTCCATTTAATTCAGGAAAAAAAAAGAAAAGGGAATAGAAGCAAGTCTGCAGGGAAGCTGAGGGACTTGGATATGGAAGAGATCTGGCATGTCATTATGTCAAGGTTTCTAGTGTTACCTAGAACTTTTTTGCAGCTCAAGGGAAGAAACTTTCCAACTGGATAAATAATAACCTTGAAAAGGCACCAGACAAAACACGCAAAGTATAAGACATGAAAAGAGATCAGCAAAATAACCCCTGGCTTACAAGTCCAAAAGCATAATGATGATATAAGCATTGTCAAAAGTCAAGCTCAGTTACACCTTGGAAAGGTGTAAAATGTATACATTGAAAAGTACAACCCCAAAGTCCTGAATGGGCCCAAGTCAGAGAGCTTGGCTGCAAGATTCAGCATCTGGGATGAAAACATGGTATCAAGTATTAGACTGTATCTGCCTCCTGTATGACACCAGGCAGATAAGGAATGGAGAATGTACCTGTGTTTAAAAGGCAGTAATAAAGACTTGGAGGGCATTTTAGTCTCGTTCCTTTTTGTCTAAGTCTTTACACCTAAATTTTAAGGGAAGAATAATTCTTTTAAAATGGAGGCAAATGTAAAGAGGGAATGGACATCTGTGTTTGCTTTCAAGACAAAGGAAATACTGGAGATATAAGCCCTCTGAACTTCAGTAAAGCAATCAGAAGCCTGACAGGTGAGAAAAAATAAATTAGGAAAGACTGGCATTTGTGAGGGAAGTTATATGACAGGTGAAGAGTGATGACATCAGGTAATATTGAAAGAGGAGGCTGAAGGAAGATTATTAGTGAAGCTTCTCAGGAAATATTATGAGGTAAGGAGGACCTATGGATACAATTTGCTCATTCAGCACTGTAAACTTGTTCATATTGTAGCCATGGAAAATGCAAGACTACATCCAGAGCTGTGTTTTCCACAAAGATGGAGAATCCATGCAATTAGTATTAGCTCAGGAGAGATCTCATGTGAATCACTGTGTAATTTTGGCCATCCTTGCTCCAGAGAGATGTTTTACTTTACTCTAAAAAATAAACAAGCTCAAGGAAGAGGTAGCAAGGTGAAAATGAGAATGGGGATTGTCTGGAGAGAGGAGATTAACCAGTTTTTTGTCATTGTCTATAAATGTGCATTTGGTACATGAATAAGGGAAAGGTGAAGCACCATTACACTCAAAGGCATTAGAATTAACTTAGAAAGAAAGACATTTAACTTATTTAACATAGAAGATACTTATTGACTCTTTAAAGTAACCTGAGTTGGGAAGGGTTTCTTGGTCAAAAAAAGTGAAAATTTTAATTCTTTTTCACTTGTGACAGGGATTATATTATGTCACTGCCTGAAAAGATAGAGAATGAACTCCATATTTCTGAAGGTCCCTACTTCTGCGTCCCTTCCCCACCCAGAGCTCCACAACCTTTGCTGTGTCAGTGCTCTGAGAGGAACATGGGAAGGAATGCTTTTTCATAAATTTGGTTGTGCAGCAACATGTTGTTATGGTTCACCAGAGGATAGAAGAAATTCCCCATTCCTGGAATGGCACACTTGGGTCTTGGCCTCCTAGCTATTTTTCAGTCCTCCAAGCGGAACTGGTGGGCAACAGCAGTAAGTGTCCTCCCCTGCCTTCTGCTGAGGGTTGCATGGGGCATTATTTGGCATTTCAAAGCTCATCACAATCCTGGATACATGCAATTATTTCCCTCTTTGGGAAGAAACACGGACATTCTGAGGTGAAAACAAAACCCAACCAGTGGCAATGAATACTGAGGGGTCCTTCAGAATCGGGAGTCCTCACATAAGCATACACTGGAAATAATTAGTTTATTGCAAGCTGATGAGCTATTTCAGGCTGTGACCACCTTGTTTCCTTCTGGAGTGGGATGCCATTGCTTCCCGGGACCACCAGATGCCAGACTTTTACTGCAAAACCTCAGCCCTTTGACTGCACAATGGAAAGAAATGTTTTACGTACTTGCATTTTCCTGAATCCCTCCAGTTTTGTTTTCTGCAAAAGGCTTGTGAGCCTTTTGAGAGTCGCAATTCGTGCTTATTTCTAAGTGTGTGCTGTAACTCGTTAAGATCCTTTGCAAACTAATTGCAGGAGGCTACCGAGAAACAGCCCCTTTGTAAACTACTGGCTCCTCTGACAAGCCAGGGACTTGAATTTCTCACTTCAAAATCATAATAAAAGCTGGGCAGTTAGAAAAAGCACTGCTGAAATGCACAAAAGGAGTTCTGTAACACTTGGTTGAGCGCAGCAACAAAGTCTTCGGCTTCAAGAGCTCAAAATCATTTGCATTTAACAACTTAAGTGTCTTATATAAACAGACAGCAAAATAATTACAGCCACTCTTATTTGCAGAAATGTTCTTAAGAGAAACACTTATTCTCATGTTTTTTCCGTAATTTGAGCTCTGTTTCATAGTGTTTCTTTCTCATATACACATATTTTATCTAAATTTTACACTTTACAAATGTACCTACTTAATTAATTCTAAAATTCAGTTATTGCAAAATTATGCAATTATGTTTTTGCTATTAGAGTTGTTAACATTCTCATTCCTATAGCAGAATGTATTATTTTAACAAAGAGTGCACTGGTTTACAAAATTTAGAAATATTGGATTAATTTGTAATGAATTGACCATTTAGTGCAGAATGAAAATATTGAACTGTGAATCATCCATATTGGGCCAAAGAGACTGCACATTCTGCCATAAACAAGAAGAAATATACACAAGCACAAACACAAATAAAAGAAATATAATTTTGGCTAAAAGAACTTAATGGAAATGCAGCAGTACAAATAAACAGGCACATTATTTTGTTACAAGCAGCAGAGATTTGTTTCAATTTGAAGTTGCTTTCAATTATTTTAAGGGAATATCAAATTGTAAAGTGTAACAATATTGTAGGGGTTTTTTTATTCCCTCATCCCAGTGTATATAAAGCATCTCTTGATCAACGTGAAGTCAACTGTTAAAGCTTTCAAAAGCAAATCTTCCAGGGAAAACCATATAAATATATTGGAAATAAATATATATATATATATATTCCTCTCTATATCCTCTCCCTATATAAAAGCAGAGGGTATGCAAATATCATAAGACATTAATAAAAAATTCTGACAGTTAAAGCAAAGGGTCTCATTAATAATTAAAATACAAATTATGACAGAACACAATGCTTTATTCTATGATGAAATTATGTTGGTCTACAATTATGATAACACTGGTCCTCAATTTTGCATTATTTTGTGGAAATTAAAAAGACAAAGGAAAAGCAATATTGTTTGGGTACTGTCAAAGAGAGCAAAGTGATATGAAATATTTACTATAAAGGCATCTCAAAAAGTGTATGCATTATTGACACATAATCAAATAAAAAATATTTCCATTTTCACAGCTCAACTATGATTATAACTTTGAATTCAATTTCTCTCTTAGAGTGAAAATGTTAAATACAGGAATATGTAATGTATATCAGAGTAGTCCAGAGGCTTTTTTATCATTCTCTCTCAGTGTAGAATCAGGATTTATTTGAACTTGACTGAATTGCCCATGGATAGCAGAAATCACTATTTGTTCTTGATTCAAGAAGTGTCTTTTTCTTGACATGAAAATGTCAAAAAGTTTCATAATGATAGTTTATGATGTCATTATAATTCCTCTCCATTCTTTAAAAACAGAGCATTAAGTCATTCCATTACACTGCCTTATGCTTAATCTTTCCCTTTTTCTAAAAAAAATTGACATATTTATCATTGATTTTCCAGCAGATTTTGTACTGGATGCCCTTTTTTAAAAACTACCTCAGTTAATCTGACCTCTCTTAATGATTACTCACATATCCTTAGTAAGTGAATAAAACTTTTCTTTCACAGATAGTAGGTACTTAATCCTCATTATTGAGAATATGCTGAAACCTTGAATACTTGTCAAAGATTCATTTTATAATCCTGAGGTTGGTTTGCCATCAGTGATTTACACAGGGGCTGTGCTTGCAATAATTGATTCATTCCATACTTAAAGTCTACTGCTGTCATTAAAATGACAGTACAACACTTGCTGTTACAATTTAGATTTACTTGAAAAAAAGGGCTTCATTCTCTCCTGGAAATATGTGGTATTGAAACAGGATAAATCATCCTGTGTGTCAAAATAAAATGACAATTACTTGATTCTTATTCTCAAAATATTAATCTAGGAACACGTTGAAAGCATGAGGTAGCTTTTGGGAGGCTTGATGGAAGTTTAACCTGCAATTGCATGAACAATGTATTCCTATCTTTTTTGTCACTGCCTTGGTTCAAAGAGCATTTTTTAAAGCACTTTAAAAATCTGCCTTTGAAAAGGAGTTTTAAGGTACAGCTCCTATAGCTAATCAGCATGTCAGATGCAGTGCCCCTCGATGCTAAGCTTTTATAACACACCAGGCTGCAATTTTGGACTGTCGGTGACGATGCTACAAATGAGAGCATGTGTACATTTACAGTGGCTCCAGACAAAACTGTTCAGGCTGCTTTGCCCCAGCGTGTTTTGTCTTCTCTGAGACCCAGAATCGAATGCAAAGCCTTTAGCCAATTCCTCACACTGACAATGTGACATGCAGCTTTCATTTTCCTGAGTGTGTTTGACGAGGGGATTAACTAAGTGCTAAGGTACAGTAGAACCCGCTAAAGGACACAGTAGTGTATTCCCCTGTAGGTCCCAGTTTCGTGAAGCTATTCAGGAAAGGATTCCTGGTGAATGCACTAATTGTTACCCAGAAAACTACATTAGGTTAAGATTCCTATTCAACAGAAAAAAAATATTATAAATGAAAAAAAGGATTTTGTATGACTCTTCCAGTAATATCGTGTCAATTTTAATGAAGCTTCATTAAAGTTTTCAGATAAGTAAGAAAGCTAATTGTCATTCATTAACATTGTGGTTTTACCCACAGCTGAAAAAAACGTGCTGTAAAATGTTAATAAGAGGAAATATTCAAATATATATGACTGATATGGAGGGAGAAAGAATTAATTAAGCCACAAAAAACTGCATCATCGCTAGTTTAGTAAACTGTCGGGTGACAAAAAAAAAATTAGGAGGTTACAGTTAAATAGTATCCTTTCCAACCTTGATGTGCCTAAGTAGTAGACCACATGCAAAAGCAGGAGGTCACTTAGGACTCAATTCTGACCAGAACAGCAGCTCACACTCCTCCCACCGAGGTCTCTGTGTCTTCTGTGCTTATCCAAGGACAGAGCAGGGTCTTCATCATTTAGGACATCTTTTGCACAGCACAGTTAAAGAGAATAATTTGGCCCTGACTGTAAGATCATTCTTGATCTCAGAGGGCTAAATTTAGCTCTGAATGTGCCATAATGTAGTTTTCTGCTGTGATAAAATTTGCCTTGTTTCCACTACTGTTGAATCAGGCAAGTGAAAGAAAAATTGCAAATAACTCAGTGTTTTCATGAAGATTATCTTGAGTTTGATCATGCCACTGTTCCAATAGTTGATATACTATTAATATTGATGTAAAAGGAAAAATGGACTGATTGTTTTGTGGTTTTGAAGATATACTGATTTTTGCCTGTTTGTGCAACCTGAGTTCTGCAATTCAGTGTCTTTTAGTAACTGGAGTTCTATATATATATATATATGAAGAGCAGGTTTAAATTACTGACTTTTTTTCTTGTTCCTGACTGGGCCTCCAGAAGCAAATCTTGCAAATGAAGTTTCAGTGAGGAGGAAAATATCCCTGCCAAAGTTAGAATCACTCATGAAGAGGTGCCTACAATATAAATAATCACAATTGTTGGGGCTGAGAGTGCCTAACCACTGCAATACTTCTATCATTCTTCACATAAAATCTTTTATAACTAGATATTTTACCACAATATCAGATATTTCTTCTAAAAATATAATCTATAACCAAACCACCTGTTTTTAGTGTGGTTACAAGTTTTTGACAATTCACCTAAATATTTCTCTTTAAATAGCTTATTCTATTTCTGAAACAGAGAGAAAAAGTTGCAAGTAGCACATCTCATTAGTGGCAGAACTAAAAGACCCCACATAATGGGGCAAATCAATGTATTGAGGGAACTGGTAATCAAGAAAAATAAGTGTTTTGATAGTATGTTCCACAAGTCATTGAATTTCATTTAAGTAATCTTCTAAAGAAATCTACTAATTTGAAAAAAACACTGTCTTGGACAGATCTCTTCTTCATTCAATGAGAACCCCCAAGTGTTTATTTTTCCTGAAATTTATGCACTTCATTGGCCGATATTAAAATCACTTTGTGCTAATATAGATTTATAGCAAATGCTCCTAAAGTATGCAAAAAAAAAAAAAAAAAGAAAAAGAAAAAGAAATGTAGCCACAAATGAATTGATTACAATTATCCTTTGTATTCCTGCAATTAAACACATAACTAGAAAATACTGCTGTCATTTAAATCTCTAGGAAATGCTTTGTTAACTTGCAGTTAATAACAATACAGTGCTTTTTCATTGAAACACTTTTCTTTCTTTTCCCCAGAAATATCAATAAGAGACCTTCTGTGTTGTGCTGCATGCAGCATTAGAAGCATTCTCTGTTGACTGGTTTTATAAAAAAATACAGCTGCACATGTTGCCAGGAAGTTTTGGGTTGGTTTGGTTTGTATGTTTAGTAGCAGCTGATTCAGTTCTTTGCTGTTCATAACAGCTGAGTTGTGTGTTTTAAGGGTACTGTGTGTCTTTTAAAAATGCATTATTTTGTGCCTGAAGTGCATTCAAAACCCCGTGTGTGTGTGTGTGTGTGTGCAGGGCTCTGCCCTGGTACCAGTCCATGTTTCTGTGCCTGTTGTTTGGAGGAGACGGGTGGTTCCACCTGCCCCACAGGGTGGTCTGATGAGTGAAACATTCCTGGTGGGAGATGGTAGGGGGAGAGGGACACTTTGCCACTGGCAAATAGTCTCCACATCCAAAAAAGTTAGAAAATTATCGCTGTAGGAACAAAGATGCTACGTAGCAGGATGTGACACAGGATGTGCTGTACTGGTCGTAAATCACAAAGCAGCTGAACTAATCTGCACGTAAGGAAAATGGCACTCTAATTCTCTGTTGAAAATCCAGACAACATTCTCACCTTGCATTTCACTGCTCTGGTGCTACTCTACAAAGGAGAAGAAAACTGATTAGCAAAGTGTTAATCCAATAATTGTAACAAATAATTAGCTTTGTAATAATTAGACAGAGAAGCATATAGAATAAAAATTACATCAAACATAAATTCTCTCCCTTCTCCCTCCCTATCACATTCACAACTCGGTATTTGGGTACAAATATCTTTTATTGGAGATGACAGACAGTGATTTCTTCTTAACTTATGAAAATATTCAAAATAAATAAATAAATTGTAAACCTAATACCACTGTGAGCTGAACACTCAATAAAAATAGCAAGGCCAAGATGTTTTCTTTGACCTTCCTTTCTTCTCATTATCCCTTCCTCAGGACATTCACTCCTTGTTGTGACCCTTTGTAATTTCTCTTTTATTATAAATTGTTAATATAAAAATGCTGTGGCTCATGAAGCTTCAGGTATGATAAATGCCATTCATGTCAGAAATAAAATCAGATTGACGTGCCAGAAGAAAACACTTTTAAAACTGGTGAATATTCAGCTCTTGATAGGATTCCCTGCTGCTTAGACCATCTCACCTTAATATATCTCTTAGGTGTTTGTCAGCTACAGCATCTACTGTTGCAGTTTTAAGGTTTGTCATGAATTGTGCTTAAAAAACCATTTTGCATTTCAAATTTTATGTGGATTTTTGTACTTGAGTTGAAGCCATGTAATGTGACTAACAGCTAAGAAGAGGGCAAAATGTTTAAAGAAGAAGTAAACTAGTGATGGCTTGTCTGACCAAGGGGGACACATCACCTGGCATGGAAGCTGCCATACAAGCTGCTGTGTGGATGAGCTACGCCAGCAATGCCCAGGCACCTAGGGAGATGCCCTCAGCATGAGATCAAAAGGATTATATTGCCTCACTTGGGGCCTGGTCCTTGCATTTGGGGCTCCAAGGACCAGAAGCTCTTGGTCCTTAAAAGCTGTCACCCCTTTTTTGTTAAGCCCCTCCTGCTGAGACCAGGCAAACTCGTTATGGGTGCGGACGCCCTGCCAAGGGGCTGTGCCTGGGGGAGAGCCCCTCATGTGTCCCCACCCCCGTCACCTCTAAAGGAAGCTGCTTCAGAGTCTCCCCTCATTTGCATGGGGAGATTTAATTTCCATCCCTTAAATATGACGAATTGCCGAGATTTCCTTCAGTTAATGCTTTTAACAGCTCCCAATAAACTTCATTAATCAGGCCAGCTCTAGGCCCAACGTGCAGCCTGGAAGCAGCTAATTTGCCTGATGAGCCCGCGACTTTAGTGAATAAACAGGTGGATAAGCCGAGGGTTTTATGGCCTTAATTACACTCTAATCAGTTCAGCACTTGGCGGGCAAAAGGGAAGAGGGAAAAAAGAGGTGGCAGCAGAAAGAGCATCGGCAGCCACTGTTTCTCAGTCCTTCCCTTCCCACATCAGCTCTGCTCTCCTGCTTCACCCTCTCCTCTCCTGCTTTCCCCTTCCATTCTTTGTCTCTCCTCTCCTTCCTCCTCTGCTGTTTTCCCCTTTTTTCTCTCCTCTCCTTCCACCCTCCTCTTTCACATGAAAATCATCATCTGATGGAGAGGGAGAAGCTATTTTGTTCTTTTTCTCCTGCTACTTACTGCCTCCCCTTTCCTCTTTCTTTTTTGTTTCTCTGTCCTGTCCGTACCTCGTTCCCTCTCTCCCCTACCTCTGGGCCCTGCTTCCCCCCACCACCTCCATCCCTCTCTCCACCGCTCCATATTCTCCCTGTCACAGTTAGGCCGCCTGACAAATCACTTCAAGGGCAGCCTAACTTTGAAGGACAAGACAAAGCTTTAGCATATGGTCCAATCCCCAGATGTTTGTCTCTCTCTCTTGCTCTCTCTCCCTCCCCTCTAAGAAGGGCTACTTGGGAAGCCCGGATTCTTTTTGTTGCCGCTCTCCTCCCTCCCCCAGGTTTAGGCGGGGGGCTCTAACTAGCAGCGAGGGCGGCTGTTCCCTTTACAGCCTCCCCGCGGGGGAAGCGGCGCGGGCAGGGGGGAGCGGCGCTGCTTCTCCTGAAGCTCAATGATGTTTTTCATGGCACGGGGAGGGGCCGCGGCGAGAGGACGCTCCCGGCTCTGGTCGGACCTGCCTGGCATCGTCATGCCCGCTCCCGTGCCGTCGAGGGTGGCAGCCGTGGGAGGCGGCGGGATGCTCCCGCATCCCTGGGCACCCGGTGGGGAAGGAGAGCCCCGGCGGGGGCCGGGCCGGGCGGAGGGAGGCGGGCTGGGAGGGAAGGAGGGGGAGCAGCCATCTCCCCCCAAACTCTGAGTGATCTGCCCGGTTCCCGTGTTTACTTTCAGGATTCAGCTGAAAACAGCTGTGCCAGCCGGCCATCCCCCAGCAAAGGCGGCAGCGAGGGTCTGGCGCGGTTCCCCCGGCCGGCTTCTCGCCCCAAGTTTTGTCCTTCAGTAAGAGCAGTCCCTCGCACCGTGCTCCGGCCGGCACCGAAACTAAAACGCCGGCCCGCCAGCCACTGGCCGGGCTTTAAAACCCCACAGAAAGCTGCTCACGAGGTGACCGTGGCTCGGTCTGGCCGTGAGAAAGCCCAGCTGAAGAAAAGGGCATCGCTGCTCCTGTAGCAGGCTCCTAAAACCACAGGGCTCCTTAGGAGCAAAACGTATTTTTCACTTCCAAAAACTTATTCTGGGAAGGATTTGTTTGAGCATTTTATCTTGGCTGTCAAAAGCATATTAGGAGAATAAAAGATTGTATTCTCCAGTACCCCCTTCTTAATACAGTTTTTCATCCTGTACGTGTAACAATATTGAGACTTAAAAAAATGAACTGTCACAAAAGGAAAATGGATTTCATCTTCGTCTGTCTGTTTTCAGAGGGATTAAAACGTTCCTATTATTTTGGAGGCTGACATGATTTTCACTTGAAATTTGCATGGGTGTCTTTATAATGTCTCCTGTTTAATGTGTTTTTAGCTGTGCTAATTAACACTTTTCCACACCTTTATAACAGATATCTTTAGTGTATATTCAATTTGATTTTAAAAAACCCTTGGTTTATATGACCAGCATATATTATTAGATGTTACATATTTTTTATAAAATAAAACACAGTGCATCGTTTGCAGAGAGCATTTCCTTTAGACAAAACAACATTTCTTGCATATGTGAATTTTTAAAGTGGAGAATTAGTTTAATCATCTTTTAAGTGCATTTACTTAAAGCTTTTTTGATCAAAAATAATTATGAGGAGGTGCCTCTTTTGTAAAATTATCAGTGTAAAGGACACCTTTGAAGAAAGTTATACAATGATTTGTCTTTTCATGTTCAATATTTTATGGCTCTAAGAATGCTGAGTGTACTCAGTGCTGGCCTTTTCTCTGTCTTGTTGTTATGATAAACTAAAATTCCGATGCAAATTCTTGGGTGTGACGGAGGAGAAATGGACAGCAAAAACTTGCAACTTTTGCATGCAGTACCCAGATTAAATTGGCCGCCCCTTAATCAAATTACATCTTGTATAGTTACGTTGCCTTGATGGAATCTGGAGTCTCACTGTCCTGCAGTTCCTTTCTGGGTCTGCGTCCTGCATTGCTGCTGGATAATCAAAGCGAATTAAGATATTTTTTAAAACGCGTGACAATTTCCCTCCACCCCACCCCCCCTCCCTGACCCCCCCCAAGTTCTGCAAATTCTCAAAGTGGCCCTGGAGAAATACAAATGCACAAAGCGACAGGCGAAGCCGGGCCTGTGCTCAGCACTCCATCATTCCTTGTCACAGGCGCAGCCACTATGCATTATCCTGCCGTGATTGATAGAGTGGGTTTGTGCAGACCGGGGAGCTGGGCATGGCTCAGATGGGGCCCTGTCGCTCTGGCTCCCTTCCATACTACCTGTAGGGAACAGGAAAAACTTTGCTGGGGTTGCCACTTCAGCACTGGTCAGAAATTTCGCTTCTGTGCCCACAGTGTAAAGGCTGTATTTCCGAAAAGGTGAACGTAGCTTTTAGTCCTACTGCTCCAAAAGCAGGAGGCAGAGGAAAGAAGGATGGATCCTGCTTACATGAGAAATATCACGATAATGAAATGGCTTTCAGGTTGTCACAAAGTTTGTTTCTTTGCTTTATTTGATAACTTCTTTGGTGGGCAGTGTACTCAAAGGCTTTTCCTCATCTTTCAACTCATTTATTCATCAGAAGGAGCTGACAGAAGGCCCACACTCTCAGTGCAGCGCTGCCCTTTTAACATTAATCTGGTGTCAGTGTTACTGGTCAGAAGAATAGAATAAAATGTACATAAAGTAGATTGTTATATGCAAAACTAAAACATAATAAAATTCTATTCCCAGGATACAGATGACCAGAAAGTTTACCTAAAGGGGCTATTATTGCTGTAGGATAGAATGTAATAATTTATGCAGTTAGAATCTTTGACACATTTTTGTTCATCTGGGGAGAAGAGTTTAGGTTTCTTCTCCTATGATCATTCAAGATCTTGACTAATTGATGTGAGATCAAAGATGACAACAATCTCACCAGTGTTATGTAAAACTGTAATATCCTCCAGTTCCTTCATTTCTTCCTGAAATGGCCAAAGGCAAAATAATTTGCATAAGAGGTCTCAAGTTTTAAAATGTAAAATTTCTTTCACTGGGGCTTCTGCATGATCCCCAAAGATTTCTATGGATGTTTACAAATTTAATCAAAATGAGCATATAAATATTATTGCAAGTGATTCTGAGGGGGGAAACAGAGCTTTGTTTTCATTTAAAGTATTAACAAATTGAAATAATATGGAATGACACTTTTAAAATGTCATTTTTGAGTTCACATCCATATTTTTAGTGATTGCTTGCTGGAAGGGGCCACTCTCAGATGCTAATTGATGAATCCTAATTTATCATCCTGTAAACTCTCCCCATCCCCCATTTGATTTCTCTAGGCAAAAGTGCCTTGAAATAGGAAAGAAATGAGGCTATGTATTCTACCTCAATAAAGGAAATTGTGAAAAATGTTTTCTACTACAAATTGCTTTAAAAGTAGTCCTTGCATATTTTTCTGTGTGGTTGGGTTTTGGATTTGTTTTGTTTTTTGGTTTTTTTTTGCAATACTGATAACAAACAAGAAGGTTAAATGCATCAGCACTCATTTTAGTCTCTCATGTGCTACAGTTTGTGCATTTAAATAATTTGCAGGTAGTTTTATTGACTGCAACGTCAGCAAGTGTGCACCCACTTTAACACCCTTGCAATTTTGGAAAGATCACTTTTATGTCATGAGAATTTTAGCTGAGAAAGGAGTATTTTTTACTTTACATCTGAGGTCTTTTCAATGGGGAAGAAAAGTATCAGCCTACTTGTCCATTTATTAGTGTAAATATTTCTGTGCAGACATGATTCGTGTACAACCTGTGCTTGTACAAATGAGTTTTGCTATTTATTTTTTTAAACATTAAGTCAAGATAGCAAGATCATCCCAAACTTCTGTTCTTCCCCCAGACCTCACCTGTCTTGCAGCATTTTAGAATACATTCCCCTTGAACATTTACTTCATGAGGGATACTTAACTGTGCTTTAAAACCCTGCCTTTGCAAGTGTATTATACCTAAACATGTGAAAATGTGAAGCAGCTACTTAAAAATGCTTACCACTGTAGAATAATTAACATCACCCTGGAGTAGTACATCATAGCTAATTCAGTGAGCCCTGCTTTACAGCTGCCACCAAGCAACAAGCAGTAGTTACAAAATGCTCACGTATCAGGATATTCCTTTAACACCTCATTTATTATTGTAACATGAAAAATGTCCCCTTCCATTTATTATGATATCACTGCATTAAGGGTCTTAGTCACAAAGAAATGATTTGTATATGCACACATATAAAGGTGCAGTTTTCTTGTAAAACACGGAGAATTTGTCTAACGAGTTATCTTTGATGCAAATGAAATGGATGTGTATTGAAAGGGAGATGGCAAGAGTTGAAAAAGTAGAGTTGTATGCATAGGTAAAAGATAAGGGAGTAATTTTGTGCTTTTCTCTGTGTCTAATGCTTATTTTCTGTGAACAAACACAGGCAAAAAGCAGCTGTAAACAGAGATGAGAAACACAGACAAACAGACACGCAGGCACACACGAGTGTAGGTGACAGTCCATTGCCTTTATAAACATATGATAGACCCAGAGGCAAATTCAAAGCTGCCAACACAACTACTGAGTCTGCCAAAGAGCCAGATGCTGCAGCTGGAAAAGCATTTTCATTGTCTTAGCAGCTGCATACAGCAATTGCTATCCCAAAAGGAGGGGAAGGGATTGGGAGCGTGGTTATCAATTAAACGGTGCCCAGCTCTGCTTCTGTGGGTGTGTGCTTGTGGGGGCCTATGTGTGCAATTATGACAGCAACTATGTTTACTAGGGGGAGAAAATTATTATTTTTTATTTTCTAGTGGCTTCTTAAAGGCCAATAATAGAATTGTTTGGAGAGGTCATATTTTAAAGAAAGCTAAGATGACTGGTTCTGATTTTCTGGTTTTTTACAGTTGCTGGCTCAGAGAGAGCAGACCAAGGCTCACTTGAGAGCTGTTTGGGATCCACATGAAGATACAGCCTTCCCTCCCACATCCCCTACCCTACACTATATGGAATTTTGATTCGGGGAAATAATTTAGGGTAGTTCAAGTGTTGTCAAAGCACAGTTTAATGATTACAAGGCTCAGAGAGGATGTTTTATTCAGAGCCCCAGAAAGTAACCCTCTAACTTTAACTCATGCAGGGCACTTGTAGAGCAGGGGTGACTGGGAGAGCCTGCATGGCAGAGAGCATGTGGTTTCACAAGGACTCAGGGCACAGCTGAACCACTGCTTGAGTTAAAGAACAAAAGAAAACTGAGAAAATCTGTACTGTAGGTCTTTCACCTAGAATAAAAAAGGGGAGAAAGGTGAGAGGGAATGGGGGTGGCCATCCACGTTTTTCTGGTGAGCAGCCTGCTACCATGCTGCTCCATCTGGCCCCTATAATGGCTGTGCAGGCCCTGCTAGCACGAGACCATATATATTTGAATTTACAGTGACTTGCAAAGACAGATGTGTGCAATTTGTAGGACTGGTCTATGCACAATTAAGAAACATGGTAGCTGAAGTGGTGTTCCCATTCTTTTTCTAAGGAGCTGCACAGATCTGTGCTGTGAACTAATGAAGAAGTCTTTATACAAAATTAGAGATTGGGAAACTATGTGCTAAAGCCTCCTTGGCTAGATAATTACTTTTTTATCATTATAATGGCCTGTCATACTAATAAAGTTTTTTTTTTCCCCAAAAAAAGTTCATCAACTCTGCAAGAAAGGGGACTAGAAGACAAAATCAATTGAAATAATTATTTCACAGGCTAGATATATTTTAAAATGTTTCCCTTTAAGTGGTTGTATATCATTGCATGCAATTTGTATTATAAAAGTGGTGGATTATTAAAAATCCCAGCCAATGAGCTAAGAGTGTATCTTGGCTGGCACACAGTACAGATAGTGCCCATGTGTATGTATATCCATATGTAACTGCTTCTGGAGGAAGCTGACTTGGGCATGTATTTGTGATATTAAAGCATTGAATCTGAGATAACGTTGCATAAATTTGCGTTCAGATTTGTCTCAAGGAAAAGAGAGGAAAGGAACCGTCTGCAACAGAGTAGTTGCTCATTTTCCTGCACTTAATTCTTACTGGGAATCTGTTATGTTCAATATCCAGTATAAGCAGGACTACATAAGAGTTTTCTCTTTAAAATAGTGGTGCACAAAGAATGTGAATTCCACCACACTCAGAGATGGCAATTTTCTTTCTAATAAAATATTCACAAACAGGTAAGAGATTTTCAGTGAGAAAATACTACTTTCATACTTTTGCCATGCTATCCTTCCCTCCCTGTTTCTTTTCTTTCTCTTCTAGATTTAGTGGCTGCTTCATTTGGTTTTCCCTAAGTCAGCCCTGGAGTAGAATGCTCCTAATCCAGAAGAGGATGCAAAGAAGTGACAGAACTGCAGATGGAGTTGGAATAAAAAGGGAAGAAAAAGAGAAGGCAGTGTCCTACAGGGGAAGTTGCAAGGTAGATAAAGAACTTTTGTTCTCTGTTTGGTGGAGCAGTCGTGTCTCCCAGTAGGCTGAGCAGGCTGGCTGATACATCCAGAGGGGACGGGTGTCAGGCTGGTGCAGGTGTCAGTGGCTGCCAGTGAGTGATTGCACCATCAGCCTCCTACCGTGATCCATCATGCGGGCCCAGCCGGTGAGGAATCACAGCCTCAGCAAGGTGCTGAGCCCAGCAACATATCATTAAACAAGGTTACCACCGGCAGATTTGTTCCCATGATCAATCTGGTCAATAACCGTTCCACCTCGCTGTGCATTTTCCCCCCTTAAAACATAAACAAGTATTATGAAAGTGGTGGCAAAACAATGTAAAGCCATAAGAAGAGTTCATTTCTCCAATGGCAAGCTGCAGGTTTCTTGTAAATCCCTTATAAATCAGGAAAAAATAACCTTGCCTACAAAAATTTATTCCCACACTAAGCCTCTGAGCTAATTTGTATTTTATGACTTGAAATTGTTTGTTTCTGAATCATTCTTGGGTGGATTTTTTTCTTGCTAATTTTCAACCCCCAGCATGTAGCTCTAATATGTATTAGGATGTGGTGTGTTGTGCAATAACTAAGTCAGTTTAGAGTTATCCATAAGAAATCTCCCAGAAGATGGAAATAAAACACTTCTGTTATTGCTCTGCTTTCATTCTGGTTTCTGTTATTAACCCTCTGTCAGATCTGAACAGCTCTCCTCCCACCCTGGCCCACCCAGCATCACTGAGCTGTGCAAACACCCTCACTTACAAAATCCTTGTGTTTGTGTTCATATGAGTGCAAAAACCTCCTCTGTATGCTCGCAGGACTGCTGTTTGCCTTTCCTGCTATGATGGTGGGCTCCAAACTCCTGGGCAGTCATCGGGAGATCTTGGAGTCCCGCATCAGACAGAAGCTCACCAAGAGGGCTATTAATACAGTCTTTGTGCTGCACTCAAGTGGTTATGATATGAGAGGTGAAGGCCAAATCAGGGAGCTTTATAAACTCTTAGGCAGCAACAAATAAGCTGAATTTCTCCCCAGCAGGCTACTAAGCTTTGGAAAATGAATAAAGGAGGCTATGGGGAAAAACAGAGCTGACGTTCCTCCATCATCTCTTTTATGAAAGCAGCAAAATCCTGTACTGATCAGAAACACAGAGAGGGTTGAGAGAGGATTGTCTATGGTACACACAAAAGTGACCTGGTGTCCTTTCTTCTTTTTAGCATCTTCCAATCTAAAGGAAAAATAAGCCAAAGAAAACCTCTGCTGAAATGGAAAGTAATTCTGAGATGGTGTTTCCAGTGGTTTGTCTAAATCAGTTTTAAAGTTTTCCCATGTAGACAGGCTGACCATCCCTGTGAATGAATGGCTGCTACTGAACCTGCCTGACCTTCCATCAATAAGGGTGAGGCTGAGGGCTCAGGGAAAATGTGACACATGCTCTCCCCTCCTTTGTACTTCGGGTCAGAAATTGCCCGGGGTGCGATGTCAGCACCTCCAGCCAGACCCGTATTCCCCACAGCCTCCCAGCCCTTCACGCTCCATCACTGCTCCCAGCCCAGGGGCTCCTCAGCATTACTGGTTCCTCAGTCACAACGCTGGTGCTTTCCCAGGCACCAAGGAACTGTGCTCCTTCACAGGCCCCCAGACATCTCAGGCTTGCTGTAACTGTAGTCCAGAGCCTGCAACATATTGGGATGATTGTAACAACAAATTCTTGCTTATGGGCAAAAGGACAGGTAAAGCCAAGGATTTATTGTGAGCACAGCTGATATCCTGGCAGTCAGATCAAACACTTGTTATTAGTGTGTTAGCTCAGTTCTTACAGAAAGGGGAGAGAAAGAAAGCAGAGGAGAAAAAAGAGAGAGGAAGGAAGGAAGGAAGGAAGGAAGGAAGGAAGGAAGGAAGGAAGGAAGGAAGGAAGGAAGGAAGGAAGGAAGGAAGGAAGGAAGGAAGGAAGGGGAGAGTACTACTGAATGGAAATAATAATAATAATAATAATAATAATAATAATAATAATAATAATAATAATAATGATGATGTTAAATAGTTGTGCACATTTCCTAGAACCTTCCCATTTTCCTGGTGCTATGCTCACCCTTCCAGTGCTCCTTTGGGTCCTAGGGTCAATGGCTGCAGCCTGTGGGTGTGTGGGTGCAGTGAGTGACCAGCACCATGGGTCCTTCCTGGGGAAGAACAGGGAGTTATGTTGGTAGTTTCTTCCTCCTCACTTGAGGATCCCTTTTGGACCATGTTTAAATGTTTACTATTTTGCTTTTACACCTTGCGCTTCAACTCTGCATTACATAGGGCTTTACTCTATACAGTGCCTTTTATGTATGTTGAATACCATTTCTTTCTCTTTGTTACCCCTGAAACACATTCAAGACAGTTCTAGGTCAATATTTCTGTCACTGATGGTTGGTGACAGAACAGTTGCTCATAGCCTTGGGGTGTCCAGTGCCAAACTTGAGCCCCATCTCTTATCATCCCATGCTTGCATCATCTTCACAGCTTCTTGTGTTCTCAATTCCTTAAGGCCTCTTTGCTGGCACACCAGATCAGTGTTTCTCTACGCTACTTCATCGTGGTAGAGTCCTAAGTGTCTCATCCTGCACAGAAGAATTGCTTAACTGTTAAGTGTTAACTAAATAAAAACTATGGTTGTACTATCTAAAATAATTTAAAATCACCAGTCATACTGTAATAATTTTAGATAACTGAAAGCATGGATAAGTCTCCAAATCTAGGCTGGCAGAATGATTATGAGGTACCAGGTGCTTCCTAGGCTGTCTCTTAATTGGATGTCTCATTAAAGTATTCAAGAACCTTCTGTGTTTCTGGTTGAGCAGAAGCAGAACTGGAGCTCCTCCCATGAGTTCTGATGCTTTCTTTGGCACTGAAGTCCATAAAAGTGACCAGAGGTTTGGAAATGTTACCTGAATGTTTGGTTTTGAAGCAGTTTGGGACCTTGCAGTTTGGAGTTCACATCCCTAAAATTAAAAGACATTTCACAGCATTGAATATTTTAAAATAATACATTTCCTTATGTTACAATTTAAAAGTGGATCATTCACTGCCTGCACTTGCAAGTTTGAGAGGAGCTTTTATATTATCATATTATGGAAATAAATTCACAGTGATAAAGAATTAATCAGTTGTGGTGGGCTTTTTATCCATGTTTGTTAGCTTGTTTGTTTGTTTGCTTATTTGTTTAACCTGCAGTGAATTCATCTGTGGCAATCATTGCTGGTAAAGCCGGCATCAAGACCTCATCCCCATGTCTGCCAATAGGGGACTCCCAGCCTGTATTGATATATGCACTAGAGAATTGATTGCCTGCCTGAGTAGATAAGAACATGTATTGTTCTTCAGTGGGTGTAGTGCATTACTCTTTCCTGGCTAATGTGATCTCAGAATCCTTCTCAATAACACAATTCCACCAATCAAACCAGATGACAAAATAAAAATTTTATGGAGTTGTAGTCCTCAATTCATAATCCTTTGTAAAAGACAAATACGGATGAGTGAAGTTTCCCATAATGAAAAAACCATAAAATTTCAGAGTCAGCCAAGGTTCTCTTTTTGATGCATTTCTTATGTTCATTCTTCTATCTTTTCTACAGATTTAATTTCCTTTTTCTGACAGTAATCCTGTGATTGTAGATCTAATTTTTCTCTTAGTTAGTAAAGAGCAAGTCCCAGAACTACCGGAGCTATTTAACATGGTTAACACCTGAATGAGTTATGGCTTCAGTGCTGCACTGGTTGTAGATGCCTCATAGCCATGAGTGGCTCTTGTGGTACAGGAATATCAATGATTGAAGAGAAGTCTGGTAATAAATAGTCAATAATTCTGTAAAAGGATTTAAAACATGAATTACGTTTGCCTTCATATTGTTACCAGTATTTTTTCTTTGTTACTAATTAGAAGATGAAGGACATAATAAACTTTTACTGTTAAACATGTATTTCTCATCATAGTTGTATGCCCATTGTTCCACTCTAAAGTTATTTCTAACTCTGCTTTTTAAAGGTGGGTATTAATCTGTTTGCATCCAGATCCCAGAATGTCAATACACCTTTAAAGCCACAAAAATAGGGAACTTCTCTATCCTATCCAATAGAACATAATTCAAGGTCAAACTAAAACTTTGTTTTCATAATCAAAACAATATTACAGCGATCCTGAATTCCCTGTTGCAAACCACAGTAATGTGCAGTCCATAAATCAGAAATTCTGTAAAAATATACCACCTACATCTTAGTTAAAATTTATTCTCCGTGGAAATTTTGTTTGAAAATCAATCAAAGAATTTTCAAATTCCACTGTCATCTGCTGCCCTCTATAAATTTAACCCTGACAGAATACACTCTGCATGGTATATGTACAACTGTTTTCTTGAAACTTCAATAATAGAGAGAACAATATGCAGTGACAGGAGGGAGTGAAGAAAATTGTCACAAATAATGCAGAACTAGAATCCAGAATTAACTTCTACAGTTAATTTCAATAGATTTTTTAACTATTTGAAAAGAAAAGAAAGGAAAAGAAAAGAAAAGAAAAGAAAAAAGAAAAAAAAAGAAAGGAAAAGAAAAGAAAAGAAAAAAGAAAAGAAAAGAAAAGAAAAGAAAAGAAAAGAAAAGAAAAGAAAAGAAAAGAAAAGAAAAGAAAAGAAAAGAAAAGAAAAGAAAAGAAAAGAAAAGAAAAGAAAAGAAAAGAAAAGAAAAGAAAAGAAGAAAAGAAAAGAAAAGAACAATTCTCATTGCTCACAAATGATGTTATTACACCAGAATTTTAATTTTTCTTAAGCTAAATCCTCATTACAGTCAATGGGGAGTTCTGCTGAGAACTGAATGGAGCAATACAGTCCATGGAATGGGCTGATTGAGGAGGAATATTGCTGTTGATAGTGGCCATTTCACAGCACTTGTCATTACCTTTCAATGGCAATAAGGTTATGAGGAAGCAGGGCTATGAAAGATGTCCTTCCCAAAGGTGGGACGTGGCTCCATGCCAGACTTCATAGGCAACTGCATCCAGTTTGGAAATTGTTTCTCAGCCAAAACAAGCTACAGTCTGAGGTTTTTGAAAGAAGTAAAATGTACAGATCTTGTCCGTCAACGACATCAAAAATTGTACCTGGATGATCCAAATTCACTCCAAATGAAATAGTTGCACTCATAAGAATGTAGAGATCAGTCAGCTGCATATTGTCAGTAAGTCCTCACTGAGGTGACTTTTCCTATTTTTCCTGTTTTCTTCCCCTCTAAATCAAGAAAATGTGTTAGTATCTTTGAACAGTTATCCTTTTTTTAAAATTTTTTTCCTCACCTTCTTCCCCCCACCTCCAAAATGCCTTGTATTTGTTAGTGTCTCTATAATATTTTGCTCTGAGGCATATTACCCCTCCATTGATTGTGTTCACTGCTGTCCAAGCCAGATTTAATTCATAATTTTCTAAAATATATTAACCTGAACAAAACCTGTGTTGTGTCACAAAGTCCTTTAGTCATTACTAGATTGTCATTCCAAATTTCAAATCCACTGAAATTTAAAAATCGCAATGTCTCTTTTGCGTTATTTTGGGGAACCATGGCTGGCTTCAACATCCAAGATGCACAAATTCCAAAGTTTCTGTAACAGTGAGACTGAAGAATTAAAACAATGAAGCAACATTGAAACCAAATCTTTAGAACAAAGGAAGATGAAATTAGGAGAATAAATCTACCAGCAGAAATGTATTCGGCTTATATAAAATGAAACAAAATCCATACCTGTCCCTGGATAAGCCTACTGATGCTTTCGGGTTGTATTCCAGTTTTATAAAATGTTTTTCTATTCCCTTTTCCTATATGGGGAAAAGAAATAGTCCAAGGTGGTCAAAATATGCTGGTATGCCATAATAACACTTGAAGCAGGCAGAGCAGAATCTCCCATGGAGAACATTTGCAATGCAATAGCAGTATTCAAAATTCTGTACTAGTTCCTCTGAATTCCCATTTCAAGCACAACTCACACAGAATATGGACTGACCATGAGAAAACAGTAAAACTGACTGTACACAAAGTTGTCTGTAGGGGTGAGTAACCTGAACAGAAAGGGAATGCTGCTTTCATTATTCAGTTCTTTCATTTCTAATAATTCTAATAATGGTGCTCGGAGAACATGATTTTAAGTGAGATATAAAAAGTCTAAAAGCAAACAGATACATAAAATTTGTGGATTCATTAATAGCCCACATATAATGTAACCCAATATCAGAAGCCAAATTCTGAAGCAACTTTCCAGACCTGTCACCTATCTGTTCTTTACTTTGTGCTATGCTACCATCACATCATAGAACAGTTCAATTTTTTTTTTTTTGACTTCCATTAATATAAGTGGCCATTGCATTTCTGGAATATTCCCCAGCTCATATTTACATTACAGAAATCTCCACCTCAACAGGAGAACAGGGCTGAAATACATTAAAGAGGGACCCTTCTTATCCTGCTCAGCCCATTGCAAGGTGACCACCAAAACTTATGTAGCATTGAGAATAAAGTACATTTTACTAGAAGCTGAAAAGAAAATACTCTGCACAGACATATAGGAGCACGGAGAGACAAGGAATGGCAGGGAGACCCCAAATATCCCCCTGCCAGGCCACTCCCAGATCTGGCACATGAGTCACCAGCCCATTGAAGGCCCACCTAAGCAAGGCTAGAGGAGAAGAGGGCAACAATTGCATCCAGAAAACAGGCAGGAATCCGTCGCATCTGCAGAAGTTATTAGAAGTCCTTGTTGATACACGGCAACAGGAGCATTAAGAGCAGAGAAAAAAAGTCTGACATTCAAAGGCAGAATGGAGGAAATAAGTTGGTCTTAACATTGAACAGATTGGGACCAAGAACCACGACACATAGATAAACCCAAAGAATTATGGTGAGATCACTGATCTTATCCAATAGATCTGGGTTTGTGAAAGAGAGGCCCTGAACATCAAGGAGAGCTGTGCTTGAGTGTGTAGCTATCATGCTGAGGGCATTCTTACAGCACAATTATATGCTGTAAGGAAAAATAAAAGTTTTTGGTTGCTACCAGCCTTCCTTCTTAAGATGCCCATCCTCATGGCTTGCTTTGCTTTCGTGATATTCCAATTTTCTCGTGTCTTGTAGCAGAGAGAGCCATAAGCCTATCAGCTCAGTGCCCAGCAACAAGACCTTCCCTGGCTGAACATTGTACCACCAGCTTGGGGTTATCAGAGTGGGTAGGGATAGCCAGGTGGCTTATCAGAGACCTTGAACTTGGTACATGGTTAGAAAGACTGCTTGATGCTTTTATCACAGATGTTTCTTTGCCTGGAGTGTTCTTCCTGACTTGGCCTAAATTCTCGTCAGGAAATTATTTTACATACTGATTAAAGTCAAGCAGTCTATTAATGGGAACCTGATTATCATCTATCTTTACAAATACTCACAGAAAAAAATAGATTAAAAAAAAAAAGGGAAATACATAAAGAAATTTTATGTTTGTTATTGGAATTTTATCATGCAGAACTTTTTCACTTCTTCAGTGCCAGGAGCAGAGCAAATTAGGAAGTGACGGAGAAGCAGGGGAGATTTGTTGGAGATAGGAAACCTGTCCATCTATTCGTGGTGCAATAAAGCAGTGTTTTGAAAACTCTGCAAAGAAATTAGACCTTTGAAGTGACCTGGAGATACTCCCCTTGCTGCTGCTTAAGGACAGTTATCTGTACACAACAATGGACTATCATAGTGCTGTCCTTACTGCCAAAGACACTCCTTTGATCATTCCTATGTCCTAGGATGCTGGAATCTTCTTTTTCTTCTCTCATTTTCACTTTTTCTTTTGTATATATTTATGTAAAGATATAGATATATGTATATTCATATTTAGATATACATACACATACTTCATGCAAAATTCTTTGTGAAACTTTATCAAATAAAAATATTAAATACATCAGTTGCATGCAAATATACAAATATACATGTACATATGCCAGTCATATGCATATAATGTTCCCAAATTAATATGTGTTACATGCTATCATATGTGAATGAACATGTGAGCATTTTCTAATTATTATTTTCTAACACCACATTCTGCAAGGCTGGATTTTGCATTTCTCAGAACCATCCCTGCCTGAAACAGAGCAATAGAGACAAGGATGCAAATTAGTACATTGTTACCTTCCAAGACTTATTCTGCATCTGTATGAAAAATATAGCTAATATTCATAATATTTGGGAAATTCTAGTTACCTTTTTCTCATTTTTCTAATTAATCTTTGAAACTCAGAGATGCAGGATGCATAGGAAAAAAACCCATCTGACCAATATTGAATGATGAGTTTAATCACGTTTGAAAAATGATAAAATTAGAAGTTGATGTGGACAGAATTTAAGACGACTTTGCACCTTCATAATTAAGACATAAGACGATCATCAGACAAGGTCAGAAAAGCAAGTTTAAGTCCATTTGTGAGTATGTGCCAATTTGGCAGATACCCTACTTCTGAAACATTCCTTTCTAGCAATTCTTGGAAGATATTTTCAAGCAAGATTATGTCATTAGCCTGTTTCAGTATGTAAACCCTTATGATAGAATTTGTATATCTTTACTGAAAACCTCTGCTTTATTTAAAACTCGTTGAATGACAAAATAGAAGCAATGAAGGAAATGTGATACTGCTGATTTAAAACTGCATTTCCCCCAACACAAACATTCCCACTGTTACCATACCTCTTTTTTTCTGGATGGGTTCTCTGCAAAGCCTCTCTACACACCTGATTCCCCAGGCCACAGTAAGGGCCAAAATGGTTGCAATGGGTGGTGGTAAAGATGTCTCAATACATGTTTGGAGGAGCTTCATACAGACTTTTGCTCACAGACACAAAATGTTTGCCAACCATTCAACTGTGCTTTGTTCTATCCCTAATACTGTAAGTCACAGAGGAGCACTCCCCATGCTTTTCCTTGTTAGTTTTTGAGGAGGCAAAATCCAGGCAGCTGGTTCCTGTCCTGTGATCACACTGTTGGCTGAGTTTTTTCTCTTGTGTATCTATATGCTGTGCCAGCCAAAATTTACCTACTACTGCTTTCACACAGACCTCATAATCACTTCAACAACATATGCCAAATTTTTTTGCATACCTTATTCATGAGGCCTTTTCTTTCCTCATTCACTCAGTTCGTACCTACCTGTCTAACACTGAAGTTCAGAAATCAGATTGTTTTTGTCCTGGGGAGGGGACATGCAAAGCTCACTCACAAACATCACACACATATTTAGAAGCTACTATAGACATATTTCTGGTCACATCTGGAGAACCTGAGTTTAAATGCTGATCATTAGCTCATCAGGAGTTCAAACAACAGAAATAAGGATTGGCTCTTTAATACGCTCTCTAATGCAATTTTGTGGCTTTTTACCAAATCTAAATTTAGGATCCCACCTAAATGTCTGTGTTGTTATTAATTGAAGATTTTTTTTCCTCATACTTGTAGGAGATACATTCTTCATGTTTTACGATTATATTACCTGCCTAGTCTTTTGAAGGTAGTAAGCTATGATTCTTGGATATTTATAGAACAAGACTTTTATAAAGCAGTAGGCTTCACTTGTGAGATCATCTGTTTGAATCACAGGTTTTAAAACCACAATTTTACCTTTTGTATTTGGAAAAACAAAAAAAAATTTCATAGTATACTTGACTTAAAATAACTTTTCAAGAATTTTCTCTGCATTTTTTTCTGCATTTGATGCCTATAATTATATAAGCAACTTGTTGTGTCTGAAATTAATCATCTTAATGGTCATAAACTGCAATAAGAAAGTAGTACTGACATTAACCCCAACTAGAATTTCTAAATCCAAATTCAAATGTTTCTCCAATATCACCTTTGAGGAGTCATAAAGTACAACCCCAAGATCCAGAACATGCAGTAGTGAAGTTGTAAGGCCAACCTGTGGGTAGAGACCAGGATGAGGAGAATTGTAACTGGGCACCAGGCTTTTTTCCAGAGAGGAGATCTGTGCCCTGCTAGAAGGAAAGAATTCTTGCTGTGCCCAGTGGAACTGCTGGAAAAGCTGGGCAGCAGAGTCAGACCCCTTGCTGGGACTGTCCAACACCCACAGACCCAAGTGCCTGGTACTGGAGATCCCCACAGGAAGTGCAGGGGCCAGGGGACACCCACACAGCTGGCAGTGAATGGGCAGCTGTAGCTGTGGGCTGCTTACCTGGTTGAAGCCATGTGCATGCCTGTGGACAATGTGGGGTAAACAGTGATGTTCCCATAAAGGCTTCTTTCCACACATAGAGTTTTAAGAGCTCAAAGGCAGCCTGTGGATTTTAGGAAAGACCACCAATAGCTCTGTGCACCCAGAACCCCAAGGCAGAACTGCTTTATGATGTTCAGAGTGCAGCGGGCAAGCGGGAGCCCACACCCATCCTCATGTTGTGAGGACCTTGACTGGTGGCAGTAAGGAAGGTGCACACAGGGGCTTGTTCATTGGCACCCCCTGCTTTGGAAGGCAGAGTGCCTTTTCCCTTCCAAGTCCTGCAGAAAGGAGGTGCTTCTGCTCCAGCTTGCATCTCATTCGATCAGTGAAGCCTCTGTCACTGCAATGCTGATAGGAACGTAATTGCTCACCTGGAAGAGGACCACTGAGATATGAGATGCACTGTACTGAGGCTGAGGTGAGGTTAGAAGTGTTGACATGCCAATAAAAGATCTATGTAAAAATGTTTAGTTAGTATAAAAGGCAATGAGGAAAAGTCTAAGGAAGGACTAGATGTCACGACAGCTAATCCTCCTCTCTGGTATCTGACCTCTGTAAGGCTGGAAGTAAAAGAAGTTAAATGAACTCTGCATAATTCTTTGTGTCTATCTGTCATGAACCCACCTCATGATTCAGCATTTGTGTCAGCCTGTTTGGGGGAGGCTCTGCTGTGAGAGCAGAGGGCTGTGGCGGACCAGGACCGAGGCGTAACCTGCTGGAATCCATGTGAGAGAGGACATTCACTCCAGTCCTGCCTACGCTTTGTCTTTTTTTCCTCACTGATGTTGCTGGCTCCAGATTCTGGGTGTTTGAGGACAGTCATTTGCTGTGCTCCGACTTTGAGGAAGAATTTTTCAATTTTTGACAAGGCCCTTAGAATCACATTGCAGAGGAAAGGGTGTATTATAATTATCAATATCAATAGTAATAAAAGTTTATTAAAGGCCATTAAAATGAAAGGGGATGGCTATAGATCCCATCACTCTGAATTGACTCCCTCCTCTTGTGTTAATTAGAAAACTCAGATAATGGTTCTATGGGGGAGTGCAGGGGAAATTTAATTACGAAAGTTTAATGGGCCACTATCTACTTCCTGCCAGATTAAAAACTGATGATTTACACTATTTTAGATACTACTGTGGGCTTGCTAACAAAACATGTTGCAGAACAAAGAGTAATGCAAGACTTCATCCGTAATATTTTGCTCATTTTGCTCATACAAAGATGTAATAATGCTGACCTGAAAACCAAACAGCTGTGACAGAGACGTTACCGCCAAAAACTGAGAGGAATTGTGAGCAGTCTTTGTTAGGTTCATAGTTTTGTTGTTTATTATAAGTAAATAAAAAACACATTTGCATAAGCAGAAATGTCTGCCCCCTCAAAAAAAAAAACCGAACCAAAGCCAGCCTAAATTAGCTAAATTAGCTGTAAGGTCGTTTTTCAGTTATTGAGGTAAGCTAGCAACACCGTTGATTTTTAAAAGTTCTAGGATTGAAATTTGTGTTCACAAACAGTCAGGCTCTTCAGTCCATGTTTTTATTCCTACCAAATTTCATGGAAATTTTTAATAAACACATATTTTAGTGAATTATTATTATGCAGTATTTTTTTCTTAAAAATAAGTGTTAGTTTGAAAATTTAATCAAAATGCTTATGACATAAGTGTGAAACAGATAAAATCAGTTGTCTGTAATTCCTCATTTTCAGAAGCCCCAGACAGCCAATTTATGGGGAGTTATGACCAGACAGAACCTCAAAATTATTCACTTTTTGGAGAAGGTTGAAATCTGGCACCTGAAATTAGTAGCTATTTTTGAAATATTAGTCTTCATGAACTCATTATAGGAGTGATAATTCAGCAAAGTCTGAAAAGAAGCTACAAGAATCTCTCTTCAAGCCTTCTATTCTACCTGCTGGTTCCATTTAATGCAGAGGTTTGTTATGAAATTTCTGCTTCCATTTAATTCAATAGCTTACTATGAAATTTAACTCCTGACCTTAACAAGCTCTGTTTTTAGTGAAAACACTGTATTATATTCAAGTGTGACCACGATAAACTTTCAGTTGTATTTTTTTTTTTTTAGAATTAAATGCTTAACTTTAAAGGGGTTTTCTACCAAAAAACAGTAGAGCAAAAAACATTATGTATCAAATGCTGTATTTTAAAATGAGGGTAAAAAAAAAAAGAGAGGGGAAGAAATAGAAGAAGAAACAATGCCCAAAAGCAAAAAAAAAAAAAAAATTATAAATCTAATGTATTCTGTTTCCTTTTCTGGATAGGTTTTGGTGTCCAAAAGTTGAGAACTCAGCATTATAAAACCAGGGCCGGTTGTCAGTTCTAATTTAGGTAGATGTAGACAGTTTTATACAGCAGCTTTGTGCCTGGAGCTGTCTGTCTTACAGTCAGAGGCCCACTGTGTCAGCTGCATGTCCTTGAACATTTCAGGTAGAATGTAGCTCTGGGAATTGCCATCCTCCTGGACTTCAGGTGTGTAAACAAAGTCTCCTACCTTTACTAATTTATTACCAGGTAATGAAACAATATAAAGGAAGGGGGGAAAAAGGTACTTGAATATCAGTGTTCTCCCTATTCTTCAAAGACCTTAAACCACCTGGGTGTACACAGATTGGGAACTATTCATTATTCTTGATATTTTCCACAAAAACAGGCTTTGCCTGCCTGCACTTCAGTTTGGATTTCCCGTCATACTCCTCTGTATAACACAGTTGCCTTCAGAAAATTCTGTTTATGCAATGGGTAACAGTTACAGCTAAATGTATTTGCACCAACATAGAATACAGCTTTTAATGAGCATAATAGCCTTCTGTATTTCAAAGGTGCATCTGAATTCAAAAATAGTGTAAAAAAAAAAAATGACAGGGCAGTATGAATGTCTAGACTTCCCTTGTCTAGACTTCAGATATGTAATGCTGAATGGGTATCAAAATCAAGTGGACATCCTCAGAAATATAATTGAGAAGAACATGCATGGGAGCATTTGCGTGCCTTGCCTTTTATTTGCAGTGAATGATTCACAGCTAAGCTCTGTAAAGTATTAGTTCACATCACTGTAACCACCAAACCTCAGAAAAAAAAACCAAAACAACTTATGTTTTTAGAAGTTACTTAGACAGCTGTTAAAGCTGTAGGACTTAATTCCATTGGCAATTTATATAAAGAGAGAGAGACAGAGAAATAAAAAACATTTAAGTCGATTTCAAGTGAGGTGTTTGGGCCTTTTTATTGCAATTCTTTATTTGATTAAGGTAGAGCTATAATTAGTCTCAATGCACTAATAAATTGCTGGCTTATTCCAGACACTTAATAAGGACCATTCATTCTCCAAGGGGATTGGAACATGAAATCTTGCTGAAAGACTGGTGCTACAACAGAGGACAAAGAGAAAAGAGGTGAATTAACTGGGAAAAATGCCAGTTACTGTCTTGATCACATGAGTGACCATATGCTAAATGACATGGTAAAATGAATGGATGCACAGTGTGTTGATTTAGTTGCTTTCTTTTCCCTTTTCTTTCCTGTTTGATTGTGTATGATATAATTGTTCCACATGGCAGAATGTCCACTGCTTCCTTACCGTGTCCACTATTGTGAGAATTATTGGAACAAGATCCAGGCTTGGAGTGGCACTTATTTTACTAAAATGAGGGATTGAAAACCCTGCTACAGGGAAACAGAGCTATGAATTTCAAGGCTTCAGCACTCTGAAGTGCTTTGGGCAAGAGCCTTGACTGGAGCAATTGGTGGAGCTACTGTAACATCAGTACAACTCCTCAAACACGTGTACGCTAGCGAGGGCTCTCACCCCTTTATGGTGGCTGGCATAAATTTGGGTTGGCTGAAAAGAGAAGCCAGGGATCTTTCCTTGGCAGCTCCTGAAAAGCCAGACACTTATTTGAGCATGAATGTGGATCTGGCAACCTCTCTGCTCTGAATTGTGTCAGATCTTGGGATACGGATCTAATCCTGCAAGATGGTGAAGAGGACTCATGTACTGCCCAGTGTGCTGGGCTCCTCCTGCCAAGTCTGCACACAGATGTTACACGTGCTTCCAGCTGAGAATTCAAGTGGAGAGTTCCAAGTGGAGAGCTTGGCAATCAAATGCCAAAGAATTAAGATGCAAACTCTGCGCTCTTTTTGGCAGAAGAAATCCAGAAATCTGAATTTAGTACCAAAGATGGAAAAAATACCACGCTGTAGCTAGTTGCCAGTTTTATTGGTATACTCGTAAAGAAGTTTATTTCAATATTTTCAGGAGTCTGCCTCGTCCCCTATGATTTGTATATGGAATAATTGGGGGGAGGGGGCGTTTCCATATATAAGTAATGTTAAATAGTTAACAAAATAGGATTAAACCATTCAATTTTTCAGCTTGTTCTAAGACAGATGGCAAAAGAAGGGATAAATGCACAGATAAATACAAATATAAGGAACTAATATGAATCTGCTCTGCATTGCCAGAGAGAAAGCTGCTAGAGAAGAGGGCTGTCGTGTAATTCCGGATTATTTAAACTGAAAACTCTGCACAGGAGCAGCCACTTTTGGTTATGTGTTTGTTAAACCCAGCCACCAGAGGATTGCCAGCAGGGACTGCAGTGTTAATCATAAAGGAAGGGCTTCTTATGAGTCCAACCACAGCTTTTTTTTTTTTTTAACTGCATATTTATTTTGAACAAACAAGTTACGTAGACAATTAAACAAGTTAAATAAAAATTATATTGTTTCAGGCAATTATCCACTTGTGTACTGACCTCATTTGGGGAAATAAAACATTTCACATTTTATTACCCAGAGTGTCAATGAAAAAATATTCAGCTGATATCTCATTAATGGTTTCATTTCCCAAACATTGTACAAAGTCACTGCAATACGATGCCAAGTCAATCTACCCATTTGATCTTATATAACCTTCAGGGAACGTTCATAAAATTCTGACTCAGATATGCCCTCTGTCACTCTCTTTTTAGGCATACAGGTGCTTAAATGTCCTTTACAACCTACTGAATGGGATGTACATTCAAATTTAAGCACAAATGTCAATACTTTTCTGGACAGAGATGCTTGCTGGAATGAAGGCCTCTGCATCAGAATAAACATAGTGGTTGATAAGAGTGTACACAGAGAATTTTGATTTGGATTTACACAACCTGTGGTATCATGAGGTTAGAAAATCAAACTGCCAGAGCAATTTAGCATGCTCTTGTACCACCACCTGAGTTCTACTGTTTGCACTATTTCCTTGCTTTAAGAGACTCAACATGTATTAAAAAGTATCTTTAAAGATTTTCAAACATTCCATTCAGGAACTGAGTTTTGTCAGTGAAGGAAAAAGAGCTTTTACAATTCTCTAGCAAAGTCATTTAGGACTCCCAGAGGAAGACTGGAAAAATCTATCAGCTATTGTAGAAAGTGCATTATAGAGGAAGGAGCTTAGTATGAAACACATGCAATCAATGATGGGATACTTGAACTTTGCTTGTACAGTTATCTCCTATGGGAAGGTATTCTGTAGGTGTTGAACTGCTTTTCATGAGATCAAGAAGCCACAGAAAGAAATTAAAGTGGGTTCTATTAATTTTTTTTTTGCTAAGCCTTGACAGAGTGAGGAGTGTGGCAGACTGTTCCTGAATGCTGTGATTTAGTCACCAGGGCAGTTGTGAGGGCTCGGTCACTGGACATTAGGGATCCTAGGCAGGTAAAAATCAATGTGGGAACTGGAACTTTTGAAGTCTGATGTTTCCTCTTTTTTAGGCAGCCTGTTTTGTTTTAGCACATTCCTTTGGTTCATTTGTGCAATGGAGAAAGTACCACTGATAATAGCTGTCATTAAAAAATCTGATTTTCCAGCTCCCACTGCATAGGTCCAAAGGATCCTCCCCACTCCTCACAATGCCTTGGTCCTGCTTCAGTTGCTTCTGTGTTCTACTTAACGAAAAGGGCAGGAAAGCAGTGCTGTCTTAGCTGAGCACTTTGCCAGTACTGAATCTTGATGAACCTTAATTGTTTTCTCTGTCGTGGTGAATCTCATGGGCTTTGATGTACACTTCTTTTCCACTCCCAGCAAAGTGGGGAGGGTTCCCCAACAGTTTTGTGCTTAGAGAATTCTCTGAGTAATAAAGCTACTGTTTTTAATCTATTTGTATATGTTTTTTGGATTGCTGATATAAAGTTGTCCAAAACTCATTAAAATAAATAAAAGACCCATCATGATCTTGTAATCGTATTTTTCTTTTTTTTTTTGTGTTTGGCAAAGGGAAGGTCAGACTTGCAGGCTCCACAGTCCTCAAGATGCCAACTATTTTTAAATAACTCACTACAATGATGTTTTCACAAGTTGGTCCAAGAGGAACATGTTCTATTCTGAACATAGTGCCCTTTGTGTCTCATCTGGATGAAATTCTCGGAGGGGTGAGAACAAGCAGGGTAGTGCCAGGGAAAACTGCTCATTCAGAGTCTCCAATATGGATGTGTGAGGAGAAGTCAGATAATCAGTCTTCAGCCTCCTTCTGAACCCTGAAGAAAACTTCATGGGACCTGTCATGTCTTAACTTGCAACTCTCCTCCCAGAAAAGAGGAGGAGTTAAAAAGTTTGCGACTGCATCTTTCAATTAAATTTAATGTAATAACTTCCTTCTCTAAAATTATCTTTCACTTACAGGGAGCCTTCCTAGCCCATTTGAACTTCCTATTTTGAGGCATATCCAGCTTTTGGCACAGACCATGAAGGCAGCTATACAGGGTACCAGACTGATGGAACAAGAAATCACGGTTACCCGGAGTATTAATGACTGTAGCTAAAGCCCACCTTGCCTGGCACTGTCAGAATATCTCCCTAGGTTTTTTCCCTGTACAGCCTCTCAGTGTCTCCTTCAGCCCAGAGAGGAGTTGCAGGAGTTCTCTGCTTGCCCTGCCCTGCCTGCCCCGAGCTCCCCAGGACTGCAGAAGGTGTCTCTGCCATGGCTGGCCCAGGAGGGAAGAGAGGAGCGGGGAAGGAAAAAAGGCAGACGTGGTGCTTGTGGTTCCAAACTCTTCCTCTGGCCAGCAGTGCCCCATTGGTTCTGTGCTCAGCACTGACAAAGAGGCAGAGACTGGCCAGCCATGCACTCAATGAGTCTCTTGGCTGTGTACAGGAGCACACAGGGCTAAGAGGTTCTGTGGTTTCGGTGCTGCAAGGGAACAGGGAGGCAACAGTGGCTGGGAGAGTCACTCAGCTGCTGTCACAAAACAGCTTTTTCCTCACCTTGTGGAGAAGTCTCTGTTGTGAACTGTGAATTGAGGGTGTGAGCACCAGCCTTGCATTCATGAAGGAAATATTAATGAGATAGTTCCTCTGTCAAATTAAATTTTGGAAAAAGGATCATGCCTTCAGTGAGCAGCCTGAAACTTTCCTCTTTCTGTACCTTCTGGCCAACAGGAGACTGATAGACAGTGATGTGAGCATCTCCATCCCAGTAACCCTGAAGATGGATTCTGGGAGATCAGGGTTCGCTCACCCATGAGCTGGAAGAGCAAGTGTTTGAAGAGAAACCTTCTCAGTGGTGCCAGGGACATGGATCAGATGTTAGATGATGATTTTGTTTCAACATTAAGATACTCTGTAATTGGTACATGTAACGAATGAATAGCTGCCTTCTTAATATCCTCTTTAGAATGAATTAGCAAATCTGTTTAAGATTGTGTTAGGATTGATTATTTTGGTATTAATAGGATGATTTAACTTATTTTGTGATCTAATATGCTTCCCAGTACTGTGTCTAACTTGTTGATGTGATCCAGCCTGACAGCTGAATTGCTCTTTTCATAGGTTAGTAATTATGACTTCACTGACATACAGTTTTCAATGTTATTTTTGTTTAAGTAGCTTAATAAAAGGAATAAAATCAGAGCTAGGCATATTTTTTTTTCAGAGTAAAATAGGCTTCAGACCTTTGATGGCCTGGGTGTAGATCAGCCAATCAGCCTAAAAGCTCCCTCCAGTAAGCCCTTTGTTGTCTCACAGGAAAAGTGTGTGAACTGGAGATTTGCTTGAAACCACCACAATAAATACGTTTGTTCAGGGAAAATTAAAAGAGGTGAAGCAAGAAGCCTGACATGACTTCAGTTTTGAGGAAAAACCTGTTTGTGTCTAACACATTGCAGAAATTGCTCAAGAACATTTTGTCCTTGTGTAAGGAGTGCCCTGTAATACTGCTAATGTCCTTAGGTTGAGACCCTGGGTTATCAGCTGTGTATGTGCCGATCATGCAAGTTAAGACTGATTTTTTTGAAATGCAGTTTTTATCTGTGTGAGTTCATGACACTTGTTCCTTGAAGCCAGATCTTCTCCTTCCCCTGCATTTCCTTTTCTTTCTCCTTTTGGCTTCCACTGAGGGCTGAACATGCGTCTCAATAGCAGTGAAACATCCAGATGGCACATTACCAAGTTCTCATAAATTGGAACAGGAGAGATGTGCAAGGCATTGGAATTCTTTGAGATTTAGGTTTATAGGGATTACAGTAAATTCAGTCAGATGGGGAGGGTCGTTAGGTACCGGTGGAATGCAGATAAGATTGTGCTGCTTTTATTTTTTTACTTAAAATGGCCAAGAGACAACCTCTTGAAGGCTGCAAAAAGTGTTCTGCACTTGGAGGTCTCTGTGATTTCCCATATGCAGATCCTGTAGGGAAGGGAATCCAGATCTGATCAGAAAAAGGAAACAGTGCTCATAATCTCCATACATGGCATGCAAGCCTGTCCTGTTTGCACTCTGCCAAATAATGGGCTCAAAGTCCCATCAGGGCAAACCACAACTCCAGTCAAACATGGTAGCAGCTTTCCCTAAGCAAGAGCTGCAGAACAAGAGCCATTCAGTTCAGACAGACCATCGTGTTGGTGCCACACCACACAACCCTTTCCACTGGCAGGCTCAGAATCAGCCTGGCTGGTTGTGAATTTACTCCAGTTATTAAGAGCTGATTAAAGAAAAGCAATGCCTTGAAAAGTGTGAGATGAAATAAAGCACTCTGTTCTGAAGAAAACCAGAAGAATGAAAAGGGTGTTCTTTGCATTTCTTCTTATGCCGCCACTTCTTTTCGCTAAGGGTCAGCACATCATTCCTCCTAATCACCTGGTTAGGCCCCAAATGTATCCCTGTTAAGTGGAATTCTTTGCTAATACTGTGCTGATTAATTAAGAAGCAGTCCTTCCCATTCACTGTTATCAGTGACCTATCATTCAGTGTCACCATCCCTCACTGTCATTAGGTAGAGTATGCATATACTGTAATAGGTAGGATGATTTCAGAGACAACTATTGATCCTTTCCCAGTGGTCTATTGCTAGTTAATGAGCATTAGTTTCTTTAATGATGTTTAATGTTGGTGAGTTATTTTTAAGTGATACATGGCCTGACCCTGGAAAGTGCTGAACGCCCTTAACTCCCATTGACTTCAGTGAGAGTTGAGGGCACTCATGGGATCAGTCCACAGGACTTGTGTCTGAAACAGCAGCAAAACTTCTTTCTGCATTCAGACAGGGGTGAGCAATGCTGTGAAGCCAGAGAAAGAGCAGGTTATCATAGAAGAGAGTTTAAATTTCTGTTTTCCTTTCTGACATTGAAATGGACAATTTCTACACAGGATGGACATTGCTGTTCTGTGAGACCTTGTCTTTTGCTTATTTTCTTCCAGTGCCTCTCACTGTCTTCTAGCTTCTTTCCATTGCCCAGATGAAGAAAGAGGCATCTTGCAAACTCATCCCCCATTCCTGCTTGCCTTCCCACATTTCCTTTGCTTCCAAATTAAGCCGACAGGCAGTCTGTCACCACTTCCTTAAGTTACTTAAACTCTAATGAATCTTTTCCAGTTGGCTTTCATTTCTGTGCTCTGCTGGAATTGCCTTGATTACCAAAAGCTGCCTCTTGGCAAAATCTCAAAGTCGAAGTTTCTTCTCCTCCTCTTTGACCTTATCATTTTTTTTGTAAATGCAATACTGTTCTGCTCAGTGTACTGTTCTGCCTGTTCCTTCCCCACTGCCTCTTCTGTTTGCACTGCTGTTCATTACTTTATCACCCCTTTGGTGTACATTCCCCCTCCTTTTCCCAACACTCTGTCCACAGCACTCTGCCCTGTGACCCCCTCTTCAAACAATCCAGATTTTAAAAAATACAGGACAAAAAATATTTGCTCTCTCTCTCTCAGCATGTACAGTTTGCTCTCATATTATTTGGTAACATGTCCAAGCTTCATGGCACATAAAACTCAGTTCTAGGTGATTTTCCAGTTTTCTCTTACACAAAAGAGATGATGTCCTTAAATCCTTGCACAATTAAAACTGTACAGGGCTAGGAAAAAAGAATCTATTTGACTAGAGAGAATAGACTTTTTTTCCCAGAGATATGGGCAGCCCTGGTTTCTGTTAGTGAGAAATGCCATAATGGCATAATGTCTTGCATGGCATGGAGCTGTGCAAGCTACTTTTGGTCCTTTTTAAAAAATTTAATTTTATTTTCTTTGTTGGAATTATTGTGAATTTTAAGTTATGGTAATTACAACATCTGACTTTACAGAAAATATTCCCACTCTGAAGAGCTGATATCTTCCATAGAAATTCTAAGATAGATTAGGTGTGCTGTGACGTGTGTGCTGGGCAGTTGAATTTATCATTCTGGTGGGTCACTTCACATACAGGAGAATGAAGAGAAAATACATCCTTGGCAGGCCTGTCCTGAAGAATAAGTATCAGAAACAGCTCATGTTAGAATTAATCCCCAGGGAGGGAGATCAATGTGCAGATGATGCAGTTGTAATAAGAAGATAAGTTGTACAGATACATATCTTTGTCCTGCACAAGCGTAATTTATTGCATAGATGTTGCCTGTACACTGGAAGTGGATGGGGAAATGCAACTGCACAGTGCAAGTAAGTTTAGAGACACTTTTTCTTCACCTCTGCACAACAGGCTGCTCTTTGTCCCTTTCTCTGACGAAATCACCAATTCACTTTTTTGATTTTTTCGCTTAACAAATGAATAACCTGAAAGTAGAACGGAAGAAATCCTGGGAAAAAAAAGAGAACAGGTTTCTCCTTTTGCTCTGCTCCCAGACTCCTATTTTGCAGGCAGCAGGGGTGCCCGTGGTGCCGTGCTGGCCCCGGAGCATCCCGAGGGCTTGGCGTGCAGCCGGAGCGGGTGTCCCGGTGCGCTCCCGGCCGGCCCCACGCACACGGGGGCTGCACGCTCGCGTGTCACTGGTCTGCTCAAAGAGCCTGGGAAGAGCTCCACTCGCAACAATGCTTCTTCTCAGCAGCACTGACAGCCCTCTGGATGACCTCGTACCTTGCAGGGCTGAGGAGTAACCTCGCTGACCCCGAGGAGGGCGGCAGGGGCTGGACAGGGTCGCTTGTTTTGGATCCTGGCTGCTTTCTTTACCTTCAGGTCCCACTCAAAGGGGGCTTTATGCTGGAGAAAGGGTTAACTGGGACTCTCTATAATTTGTTCCTATTTCCTTTCCCTCCCTTCAGCTCCTTCACAAAATGTTAATCTAATTGTGATAGTATCACTTTGATGACAATATGACAAGACAGACAAATTTGATTTTATTCTCCACAGAGCAAAGCATATGCTGCTTGGGAGACTTTGACAGAGAGAAGGACATAAAACAAATGGAGTTCATGAATATACAATTTTTATTGTACACAGTAGTGACATCCAAACTTCAGAGAATAGGTGGGTGAGACTTATGCTTTACTATTGAGATTAATGGGAACGTAAAAAAGTGCCAACAGAGAGTACTACAGTTTATGTTAAAAATGTCGACGTGGATAAGAATAATTTTCTTCTCAAGATGAATGATGCATTTAATGGCTGTGAGACATTCATGGCCAGCAGCAGTTCCTCAAAAGTAATTTTTTGTTGTTATTGTAAATTACATAATCTTAACTGCAATTATAGCCCTGTTTAGGTAAAGGTCAAGTTAGTACAGTGGATGGTTATAAACTAAGAGGGAAATTGGTAAATTTATTCCCTTGATGAAAGCTTATGAATGATTTTAAGCAAGATAATTTTTTTGTAACTCTATTTCTACTTTAATGTAATATAGCAAGTAAAGACAGCACACATTAACAAAGGGTAAATTAGATTTGTCTAAGTAAACATGTATCTGCAATAGGAGTAGTGTTGCTGTAGTAAGGACAGTCTGAAGGTTAAGTGTTCCATGTAAATGGTATAGATTCATTTTCGTGGAAAGCAAAAGGAGGGACAACCTCTGAAAAATTGCCTTTGATGGAATGCAATCTGTGCTCTCCTGAGCAGCACACGAATATCCTGCAACACATGAAACCGTACCCACCTCTCGGTCATAAGAAATTGGTTAGAGTCCTTTTGGTTTCAAAAGCCTGCCCTTAAACAGTGCAAGCTTCTCCCCAGCCCCTTCAGACTGATCAGGTTCGTTTTGTTAATATTGAGGTTAAAAAAAAAAAAATCAAACAAAACAAAGAGGGAGAAGGTGCTTTGTATGCTAATGGAGGGTGTTATGAGTCTTAGTGCTCACTTTGCATGCTTTACAGTAAAATCTGAATGAAAGCATTTAAAGTCTTGGGAAGATGTTCAAAAGGAGAAGGGAGCTTTCCCAAATCAGGGGCAAGCTCTTGCTTTGAAGAGCCTTCATTGGGCTATTTCACATTTTCACAGTATTTAAGAGAAGGAAAAGTGTCATTACACAAAGTTGCCATTTCTCTTCTGAGAACTTTTACCTATGTGTGCCATCACTGATCAATTTATCAGGCTGCTTTAAGTGTGACTCGGGGTCTTCTTCACTCCATCAGATCACAGAGATGTTATCTTTTCCTATTTGTGTCTCTTTTGGAGATGCACATATTAGGTAATTAGTAGAGGAAAATCCCCTTTCTGTTCCTGCTAGATGCCAGAGACCTTCAAACAATTTACATAAAAATATATGTAGTACACAGTCTAATAATAAAATAAAGACATTGCTACATGTTTGGGCTTTTTTTTTCCTTCTTTGACAGATGAGCAGCAATGGCTTGTTACTTGAGTTTGCCACCAATTAAAATGCACATTGGATCAGCTCTGGCCTGTCACCTACCATTATTGGGAAAAGTTGGCTGGGGTCCAGGTTTTAGATGACTGGGATTTTTTTTTTCACTTGGCCATAGTGCTTCTCATCTCTGCTCTGTAAACTCAGCCTGGTAATTGAGATGCTGGGCAGTCCTTGCATCTGCTTTCTGGGGAGTTGCCTCACTTCAGGCTCCTAGGAATACCCAGTCATTTTTTTTACATGTATTTTAATTCTGGCAAGAGGAAAAGTCTCCCTAATCTGCTCTGTGTAGGTATTATTTGAGCTGGTCTGAGTCCAGTATGGCACCTTTGGGCCATGACTAGTTTAGATACACATTGATTTCCAGAACTTCTGTTAAATTTCTCTTTCACCTCACCTGCCTTTGGACCCTCCTAATCTTAAGAGTAACAGTGAATAAGGGGAGATGTGAGCTCATCATCAGCAACAGTAAGTTATTATTCATTTTAAGTGTGAAATTGAACAAGTCCAAAAGAGCATAATACTGCTGAATAACAAATACAAAGCATTTTGAATATCTGGACACAAATATGAGCTATTGCTCCAAGTGTGAAATGAAGATGAAATCCAACAGGGGGAAAAAATTCAGAACAAGACTCATAGATTCATTTAAAACCTTGCTTTAATGAATTACGTGCTACAAAGCTGATGGAAACAGCAAGACCAGAGCCTGATTATGCAGAAACTGTACCAATATTTAGCAAAATGAAGTATGGAACGGATTGTTTTGGAAATCAATCAGAAATTCAGTTTGTAAGTTAGTAAAATGTTTAGAAAAAAATTTCTGAAGCGGTCTGGTTATTGTCCTCTTTTATGAATGAGGCTTCAACTTAAAACATGCTGAGCTGCTGAGGAACCACAGCCCTTGCTAATGTCACCTCTTTGACACTCTTTTTGTGCAAAGGTAAATAGCAATAAGATGGAAGGCAGTAGAAAATAAGGTCCATCACCATTGCTCATTATTTGTAATTTGTGGAGTGTGACAGCGTGTTCAGCAGTATGCACACCAGGAACAGAGGAGGTCTTTGCCTCCAAAAGCTTGCAGTCTAACACAGGTACAGATAGCCTGAATACAAACCATTTAGTGACAGATTTAGGATGGCATTTTAAAAAAAGTTTTATTAATATCCATATTGTCAAATTTGAGATGGACATGATCTTTGGAAAGATACGGACACATGAAAAGGCCCGATATCAAATGGTCTCTGTTTAGAAGGGACTGGAATGATAAGAAGATGCTATCAGGAACTCTAAGATTGAAGAAAAACTTAAAGGCAACCATGGAGGTAAACTTGGAAATACCCAGGTGGGCTCATATTAAGCTGGCATTTTTGGTGGGATAAAGTAAGCAAAAAGATCCAGTAGAGAGAGTGTGTAGACCTGTGCTGAGTGAAGCAGAGTTTTGAAAATAAGGCATAGTCAAAAGTTAGTATGGAATAAGGACTGAGGAATAAGGGGGTTTGAATACCAAACGTTGTGAGTTGGGTAGTCTTTACCATTTCATGGAGCCCAAGTAAGGCACTTTATATAAATAATGCTTTATTTCATATGTCATGAGCATATAAAATTTCTCATTCCTTAGTTTAGATGCTGCAAGGTGCATCATTACAACTAAGAAAGAAAAAAACCACAAAACCAGACTTAATGTATATTTGTTTTTCACTAGAGTTGGTTTACAAATACGATTTTCCTCAAAATTGCAAAATGAATGAAAATAAATCCAGAAAATTTGAGGTTGCACCTACAGCTTTGTTGTTTCTCGAGAACTTTGGCACGTGCCATCACATGCATATGCACAAGAGGTGAAACATCTGGAAGCATGAGCAACCTCTGCTCGGTCCAGAAAATAAAAAGCACCATAAATATGGGGGCAGAGTGTGATAGTTCACTGCTTGGAGCTGGATCAGCCTGGGGATGGTGCTCATTTACATTCCTAACACTTGCATTGGGTTTTACTGTACTTCAGTGTTAATAAAAATGGCTAATTAACTGAAACACCCCCAATATTGATGGTGTAGTGTAAATGTCACTTCTGAAATACCCAGGACGTTCTTAAAGCAGCGCGTTCCCGAGAGCGCCGGAGCCCCTGGAGCAGCTTTCCTTCAGCGCGGATTTGTTCCGGGGAGCTCCCTATTGTGCTCAGCTCCTGAGCTGCAGCTCTGCCTCTCCCCCTCCACTGGCCACAATCAAAATTCTGTGGGAAAACTTGAGAAGGCCAGCATAACTCATTGTTTCACTTGCATAGTAATTAACAACTCCAGCAGTGGCGAGGCAGCCGCCTCTTCCTCTTGGCTGAATGTTAAGCTTGACCTACTCTCCCCTCTCCCCTCAGTTCACAACTCCTCTCATCTTCCAAAATTATGTGAGAAATGATTTTTCATGCTATTTGCATGTTTTAGAGCATCCATCATTATCATATGCACTGACAGCTTTATACTTCAGCTGTGACAGAGCTTGAAAAATGCTAGTCCTATCAATCAACATATTGTAGGTTTCCAAAATGAGATCTTCTCCAGCTGACATTTTCTTTTGCTTTTTCTTTTTCTTTTATTCTATTCTCTTCAGCAACAATCTATGGCTTGCTTTTGCTTTTCATTTAATTGCACAATGTCTACAGATTTTAAAATACTGCATTAGAATGAAATGCTTCTGACCTGCTTCAGATTATTTGATTGAATTACTTTGCCATAAATCTTGACTATTTTCATCACAAATACTGACCTCAGAGTTATTTTAGTAACTATCCTATTTCCAGTGGGCTTAGCTTCACCTGCCCACGTTATTTATGCACATTGATTTCACTCTCACCTCTCAGCCTCTCAGCCAGGTAACAAGATAGGGTTTCTCTAAATTTGGAAAATATTTGATTCCAGTTAATAATTCTAACTGGAAGTAATATTAAACTCAAGAAATCCATGCCCAATATGTCCTAAGGCTGCTTTTTCTTCCATTTTTTTGGGCTGTTTCTGAAGTCACTTTTTAAACATCTCTTTGCCAGTGAAGACATAAGCATTAAAATTTTGAAGCAGTCAAAGATCTTTTTCAGTGCTTATGTCAATTATTCTCTCTTGTGTCCTCATCAAATAATAAGACAAACCACTGTTCTGATAGCTAACATTATGGTTTGCTGGTAATATACTCAGCCTTGGGAAAACCTATAAAGAAGCAAAAAAAATTTAAAAATCAATCCTGGTGGTGGAGTTGGAAGTTAGTTGGTTCAATATTAGAATTCAATTATATTTAGCAAAATCCACACTGTGTGAAAAACAGGGAAAACGGAAATTTTATTTACAGAAATAACAAAAAGAATTAGTCTTAGTGTAAGAATAAATTGGGAAAGCTTCTCCATTAAGTTTTGATTGAGGACCATGCTAGTATGGTTTAAACCACTGGTTTATGTCTGAAAATCTTCCTGATTAAAGATTCCCAATTGCTGTCACATTTGCCAAAGAACTGGGAAACTGGAAATGAAAATACACTGCAAAGCAAACCTACTAGTATTTAATGACTGATTTTTTTTGATGCCACATTCGAAGCCATAGCTTGACTTCATTGAAATCAGCACAAGTTTGCCACTGATTTGGCCAAGACCGGCTCTTCACCCACTGAAATCATACAGCAACTCTGGTTGCAGAGTTACCACTTCCAGAGCTGAGTACATAGAAGGAGAAAGAGATGACTTTGAGGTAAGTTTTGGGATAAAGAGCCTGTCCTCTCCTGTCCCACGGCTGTCAGGTTGCAGCCCAGCCTCAGCTGCTTTGTTTGTTGCAGTTTTCGAGGTGGCGATTTTAATTAGGGATTTAGCATGGAGTTATAAAAACACTTTGTTGGCAGGCGAGATTAGCCTTGTTTGCTGATGTCATTGTGGAAATATGCAAAGGACTAAATCCTGAAGATTTTATTCAGGGCTCAGAAGGCTAAGAAACCCATGAAGTTTATGGTAGGAATAAGCTGTGCCACAGTCTCCATCCTGGGACAGTATAGGGATTGTGGAGCTAAAGCCTCTGGCCAAGAAAATCCTCCCATTCCCAAGTCCCCTTGGGCTGTCACGGTATCTCCTCCCCTGACATGGAACAGGTTCAAGGACCAAATGAAACCACAATATTAGAGCATGTTTATTGTTCTCTAGTAGATTTTAAAATCAGAGGACAGAAAAGGTGACTAAGATGCAAGAGCAACAGAGCAATTTGTCTTCTGCCTGCAGTTGATGCAGGTTTCACAGAAGTACTGAACAATTGATTCAGTGTAATGCTGAATTTTAATCAAATGGGAGAATAAGCCAACTTTTAATCAAGATTTTCCATAATGGATTATTTTCTTAATTGAATGAGTTCAGGAGACAAACAAATACAGCCTAGTGCTCAATGGCATTCTTCAAATATTGGTAAGCTTTCAATCCCAAATCACAGTGAAAGGCTCTGGAATAAAACCTCCACAGAACACAGCTGAAGGTTACATTCATCTTCTTAAAATAATCCAGTGTATGCAGGGAAGACCACTGCCAAATTAATTCATATTTCAACACAATTATGCCTACTAAAATGTACACTAAGGAGACCAATACTAAAGGTCAGTTGTAGATCTAAATATGAAGCTGGCTATCTTTCTTTTCAATACAAGAGATAGAGTGATTTGGAGAAATAATTTACAGAAATGTCAAAATTACTCTCAGCAAAGGTGGAAAAACTTTAAATCCAGAGATTAAAAAAAAAAAAAGGAAAGAAATGGAGCCCCTGACTGTGTGTCACCCTGTGTTTGGGTGAATAATTTTACAAAATACAGTAAAGTATTTTACTTTTAAAAGTTGAAAATATATTTGTAATGGTGAGTGATAAGTATAAGTAGCACAGTTGATTTATTGGTTTGACACATCACTCTTAAGAGAGAAAAAAATGTATTTTCAGTGCAGGTGATAGTTTCTTAATGGAATTACCCCAAGGAATGATAAACAGTGAAAGAGAGTAGGAAAAATTAAAATAAAGTCCATGAATTCCTACTCTCTCCTGATAAAGCACAGAGTGATTCTGTGGTTTATCAAAGCCCCACAGAGGGGTTTTATGTAGCAGTCTTTGTGCTGATCTTGTTCAAATGTGTCTTTTATTCTAAAGGAGTATAAATTGCATAAAAGGTGTCTGTTTGGAAATTTCTCACAAAAGTGTCTCTGCTTTAGGGAGTGACCTGGTGTCAGCTAGCAGGTTTCTTTAGGAGACTTGCCCAACAAAAACCAGGGAAATATATTTTGTTCTACCAAGGGAATTGAAGCTAGTGCCCTCCCTTCTGCAAAATGTGCCTTGAGATCTTCAATAATTGCCAGTGCATTTCAGCCATCAGACCAAAGCTGATCCAGGGCAGTGGCTCCCAGAGCACACAGGCTTGTTGGTTTAGTTTGGTGGTGAGAAGGACTTTTCCACTCAGCTGCACAGCCCTTAAAGTCATACCTAAATTTTCTTTGAAGGTGTTTTATTTTATACATAAATTTCTCGACCTAAGTGTTTCTGATCTATGGAATGAGAATTTTTGCTGTTTGGAGAAGGCTCTGTAAAGCATTAAAGAGAGAGTGATATTGGCATCTTGTCCTTTCTCCTTACTAAGAGCATCACACTGTCTGCTGGGTATTTTATTTTAAAGCCTGCAGCAGCTAATAAAATACACTTTAAAATGCATTTTTCCTTTATCAGTAATTGAATGCTACTCCTGAGTTCCTGTGGAGTTGTTTCATTTTTTTATCTAAAGAATGCTGAAAAACCCTTATCAAACTCATGCTATTGACTATTAGTAAATATTAATATTTGATCAGCATTCTCTTTTCCAGTCTCTTCCTTCTCCCAACAGCTACAACTGAAGCAGGGCTGTGTGAACAAGGCAAGAGTGCCAGATATTTGGGGATTTTTCTGCTTGCTTCCTCCCATTCTCCAAGAGTCTGCTCTCCAGCTGGACACCTGTCAGCAACATTTTACTGTCAATATATTATTGCTCTGATAAGTAACTAAAGATGTAGAGACTAATTGGGGATAAAAATCTATGGTTTAATCGCTAAAGGTTGAAACATTGATATAGAAGAGGTTTATTGGTATTTTAATGGTGGGCAAGGCTAATTCTCAGGTACACAGTAAGAGAAATGCCACCCAATCAAATAATCTTTTCTCTAGAACAGAACAGAAGTAAATATCCTTTGATGACAATCATTAGTGTACTTGATGGTATGAATCAAAGTCTGCCCTTAAACACACAGAGATTTTGCTGCTTAAGTAGGGGCATGACTATATTCAGAAAACAATATTAATTAAATGGAAATTTCCAAAACTTGAAACCTCTGTCAATTCAAAAACTCAATTACCAATAGTCAAAATTTTGCTTGAAGACTTTTAAGAAACTTTGATTCAATAAAATGTTTAGTTTGAAAGTCCCCTGATAACTGAAATCAAGATTCCTACATAATTGCAATGGGATGATTCAGAACTGATATAATTCCAGGCATTGAAATATGTATACTGTGAATTTTATTTACTAGCAGGTGGAAACTGCTGCCAAGCACTACAGCAAATGCCATTGTTTGAACTGAAAGGACAACTGCTGTGAGCTCTGGAGTTAAGATTAAACCATTTTAAGTATATTAAATAGTCATAGCTCACTAAAATGCACTGAAAGAGTTACAAATTACAGCTCCAGAGTTCTGCAGACTCTAACCAGATTCACTCATACTTTAGTGGATGAACTGAGGACAAATGTGCAAGGATACAAAAAGAAAAAGGATAAAAAATACTGAACAGCTATTGCATCGTTTGGGGCAAAAAATACCAGATGTGTAGGAGGAACAGTCTAGTCCTTTATTGCAAAATGTCTATAGTTTAACATTCTACCTGTGGCATTAGCTATAAAAAGGATACTTTTAAACCCCTAAGTAAGTAGGATAATAGTATCCTAAATCTAATAAAATGTGACATCAGATATCAGAAAATATGATTTTCTGCCAACCAGGCTGGTAAGCTACTTTATGTGACACTTTTCAAAAAGAGAACATTCTTCCTGTGTCTCTTAACATTGTGTCTGAAGGGGTAAACTGCCAGTTAGGGGACATGTGTGACGATGAAGAGACCCTCTGTGCAGCTGACATGTTGTCCACTCATGTATGGCTGCATGTCACCTCATTTTTGCTGTTGTAGGACCTGGGGCAAGTATTTGATGCAATACTGGCTTTTTTCCTTCTCACTCAATATTTATTTAGTCTTGCTGTTTCCAAAGCTCTGTAAAACTGCTTTGATAGGGAGAGGTGGGTGTTTTTTTCCCTTTCCCTTTTCTCTCTTTTTTTTTGGGTGTTTTTTTGGTGTTTTTTTTTTTTTTTTTGTTTTTTTTTTTTTTGGAGGGGGTTGTTTGTATTTAATGGGGTATTTTTTTTTGGTTTTCTTTTGCCTAATACCTTTCTGAGGTGCTTCAGACTCATAGGGGATCCTGCAGGTGATGCTCAGTATCTCACAGGATTTGTAAGTGACTCTCACATGACAGGAAACTAAAGGATGTTGGTGTGGCTGGGAGACAAAAGAAGTGTGTGCTGTGTGCAGGGAGGATGTGTGCTCCAGGATGCAATTTTCCACCAGCTGGCATAGTTCCTTTTGCACAAAAAAAAAAAAAAAAAAGTCAGAGCATAAATAGTGTCCAGAGTGCCCTCCTTGCCCTCCTGCCTCCCATTCCCATGCTGGGATACTCAGAGAAGGGAAGGCAATCACGTTGTTTTTCACTCAGCCCATACCAGCTTCCCCTACTCATGGTGCCAGCAAGCTGATGCCCTCCTTCACATCTCCTGCTGGGTGAAGGGACACTTCAGCACTTGGACACTACCAAGAGACCAACCTGGGGCTGAAATAAGCCAGAAAGGCTTAAATTGCTGGTGTGGGGTTACACTAGATCCCTTTTCTGCCTCCTGGGTTCCACAAACAACAGGAACAAACACCACATCTTGATGTGCATACGTTTGTCTTCATGAAACTTCATTATTGGTTTAGCTGAGGTGATTGCTGATCTGGAGCTATCATCCCACATTTCACATTCCCATGTCAGTCTGAACCCTGAAGTGCAAGACTGGATGTGTAATCATAATCCAATTTTTTTTTTCTTTTTCTTGCTGAATTAATAGCAGAAGTGGTAATTGAACCTTTTGTTAGCTTTGGTTTACCCTACCATAATCGTGCCAGAGTAAGACATAGAAAGGTAACTGTCATGCAACAGTTGAAGCTTTCTCATGTCTCCTTTGGGTACACCATAAAACCATAAAACCCTGTTTCCCTTAAGGAAAGCTGAGCTAGGAAGGCAGGAAGGCAGGAAGGGAGGCTTGTGAATTGCCTACACCAGAATGAAGACTGCCCAAAGTCACACAATCCTTGCAGGAAGAGTGTCGGCGTTTTGAGCTGGGTGCATAACAGGAAGACACACAAATATATTGTGTAAAAACAGTGCTGTCTGATCTGCAAACAGTGGCAAGAACAGTCAAGATTGCTCATTTTAAGAAGCTTTTGACAGTTGCTGTCAGGTTGGTACTTGTACAGCCAGGATAGGAACCTCGTATGGGAAGAAACATAGAGATACGTGTGGAATTACTGTTCTCATTCAGGCATGACCATTTCACCTGCCCTCAGCCCATTAGGCCACCAGTTTTACAACTCCTAGACACTTACACAGCTCTGGACATGTTCTGTTATGTAAATGCAAAAGCTTTTTTTTTTTTTTTTTTTGCCAAGTGAAATTGAGAAATGAGGAATTCCCTGCAGTGCATTATTTGTTAGAAGACATTGGAAAAAGAATTTGTAGGTAAAGATTCAGTCTGGTTTCATCAAGATAAGAGTTGGGGAAATAGTGCCAGCACCTTATTTTAAAACTTTTTACAGTATTTGAAGGATCACCTATCCACCAAATATATTTTATTTGTAAAGAAAAACTAATATTTCTATGAGGTATAAAGATGATATTGTCATTCATCTCAAATGGCCCTATCTCCATTCTAGTCATATGGAATATTCTGCAAGTACTTGCAGTGAATTTTGAAACCTTAAATCACCTTATTACACGAAAGCTTTCATAATTGTAAGTCTACTGAAAATTTCCTATAGTAATAAATACTTCTCTCTCCATAATGAATGCTTTTTATAGTTTGCATGCCTTAATATTTATCTTCCATTCACGTGCTTGACAGGCTTGGTTATTCAAATGAATGACAGCATTATACAAAAATAACTATTTTTGTCAAGGGCTGGAAACAATCTACTTATCTTTCTCAGCAGTTTGTAGAAAGAAATATAAAGCAAATACAGACTGTGAGACCATGAGATATGGGGCAGAAGAAAAGGCAGAGATGGCTCTGCCCAGGCTGCGCATGAATTTTGAGCAGCACCAGGATCTTTGTGTCCAACTTCACGGGCTCATTTTCCCCCCTGTACCAGAACCTCCCATTGCTGTGCCAAGCTCAGAAGCCCTGAGTAAAAGCATTTTTCTTTTTTTTCAGAGAATTATCGTCCCATCATAAAACACCTTTGCAACACCAAAGCGGCCTAAGGGGGTCACAGAGGTGATAGCACCCAGTTGACATGCTTTGAAGTTGTCATTTTTTAGCAGCAGAGAAGCCACATGTTAGCAGTGGTGATGCTCTGTGTGGGAGGATGGGTGGACGCCCTTGAAGGTCCAGTTACTGTAATACTGAGAGACAGAAATTGTTTACATGTTGGGGTATTATTTGCTTGAAAGATTTCTCAGAGGCAATGGTGTCATTTAGCCCAAAACCCAGCAGGATTTCCCAATCTTCATTTTCCTTATGCCTGGGTTGGATAAGTAGGCTTGTACCAAACTTGCTGGGAGCAGCAATTTCTGCAGGGAGGAAAGCATTCCACAGCCCCACACCTGCCCTGTGGTCAGCCAGCAGTGGCCTCTGGGGCAGTACAGAAGTGACAAAGAAGGTCTGTGCTTTGACTTTACAAGCTTCAGTTGTTTCCTGCCATCTCTATTAGAAATTAGCTGCTTTTTTTTTTTGTCATTTTATGAGCATTTTAATTATAGTTTCCCTATTTCACTTCTACTAAATATGAATGAAGCAGGTGAAGTGTAGCCCAGTTGGAGCATTATACTGTTTAGTGCTGGTTACTATCTTTAGCAGAGAAGCTGGAATTCATTCTCATCTCATTTGCTGAGCGCTCTATCATTAAAGTGTCATTGAGAACTGACACCACTTAATTTTAGCAGCTTTCAATTCTCGTTTGCAGCAAGAATAGCTTTAAATGGAGAGGAGTGCAAATTACAGAGAGAGGGATATTTTTACACCACACTCAGCATTTTATCAAACAAAGCAGCCTCACGGGGAATAGGGGACAATACATTATAAAACCAAACTCTCCTCTGATGCTGGTAAATGGGTATTTAATCTTCCTATTGCAGGCATCCACTCTGATGAGCCTGTAATGAATATACTGCCTGGGACATTATCTGAGCTGTTGTGTTTTCCTATTCCCCAAAATATCCTTTAGTTTTTATTTCGGGTGTGGTCAAAGAGCAAGCTGGGGAGCTCAGCTGCTCCCTGCAGACCACAGAGGAAGCTGTACCTTTTTGCAGGCAAACCAGTTCAGGACATATTTTCTCTTCTCCTCTTCATTGCATAATTGCTTTTTCCTCCCCGTGCAGTTTGAACCCTTAAGGGGTTAAGAAAACCACTTACTTGGGATCGGTGGCAAATTTTAACCCATTCAGCTTGGCTACCCTGCCTAATTGGATGTAAAAATCCTCTTCTTGCCCTACCTCTTGAGATACTGCCTTTCTCTTGGAAATCTGGTACTGAATGGATGCTCTATTGTATGTTACTTTTTCTCATCACTTATATATGTAAAAGTTCGAATTTCTAGCTCCCAAACGATATAATCTACCTGGAGTTAAGGTGAAATAGGCAGGTGTATCATGGTAATTAATTTTGATGCCAGAAATACTGGAGTTTATTTCATTTATTTTAAAAGGGGATAAAATAAATTTGTCCCCTTTTTTGGGATAAAATGTTAGAATACTTTTAGCTAAGGATAAGTGTGTAGTTGAAGGCATATCTACAGTGTTATAAAACTTGACAATAATGCCCATAATAATATCACCTTAAAAGTTTAGGTGTCTGCAGTTCTGTAGAAAGTCAGTACCCTGAAGCTGGAAGAAGGATTTGTGCAGAAATCAGGGTCCCCATCAGCCTACACTAACCTGTGGTGATGCCACTTGATTGAAATATGATTAATCTGGTTTTGCTTAAACTTCTTTTAACAAACAGTGCTGATTTTATTAAGACAATTTCTGCCCTGATGGTTTCACTGCAGTAAGTTTTAGGAGTAATTGTATGCTCAGGATAGCTTCATTTGGGGGGTGATGTGAGACCCTGTGTGGATTTTTGCCCTTCAGGTACTGATGTTTCCTTATGTTCATTTTAGCACAATTTTTGCCTCACAGTTTTTTCAGTTTGATGCTTGTTATGGGGCTTTCCTCTTCTACATGGGCTCACATGATGGTTGTTCACAGCCATCAATCCCTCTGACAGGGGTACCAGTGTCATGTTGCACACCTCGGGGGGAAGGTGCTGGTGACACGTGCTGCTGTGCCACCACAGACCGTTTCCCTCTTGGAGAGAAAGAGGGGAGGAGGAGGAAAGTGCCCACTGAGTGTCCCGTGACCCAGCTGGTGCCAGAGTGGGAAGGTGATGGGTGGATAAGCTGTGAGGGAGAGTGCAGATGAGTAATGAAGTGACAATTTAAAACAGGGAAGAATCTGAAGGGCCAGCCAGGGATTGACGTTGCAATTAATTCTCCTGGTCTGATGTTTCATTGGGTTGCTGCATTTTGACTTGATTACTTGATGGAGCACACAGGGGGTGAAATGATGTTGTGGGGTGTGGAGAATCCAAGTTCAAAGGACGTTCCATTATCCACTGTTAATTTCTCATCTAAGAGGAGAAAACAATTCTGCATCATGTCTTCCCATGAATCCAAAGTAAAACCATGACTCAAACTTTTATCTTAATTTCCCCATTTTCAGAAATACTAATTTCATCCAACATCACTTTCCAAAGTGCTTTGGTTTTGTTTTTAAGGTATTTAAGCTATTTGCAGTAATTGCAACCTTTGGTGTATAAGATATTTCTACCTGGAAAGTTTCGTTGTCAGGCTTTTTGCTGGCATAATTTTGTGTCCCCTTGAGCTTGCATTTGACACTAGCTCGAATATCATTGCTGCATGTCTCTTCCTTAGTCCCTTTAGAGCTTCATGTACCTCATTGAAGTCCCTCATAAGATCCTCTTCTCCAAACAATACAGACCTACTTTTTCTAACCTTTCTGAATATATAAGACCCTTGAGTCTTTTTATCATTCTGGATGCCCTTAGCTTTTCCTCCTTCCATTTTTGTGGTACTTTATTCTGTAAGCAAAACTAAGACCATACATTTTACTGCAAATGCATGACCTCTTTTTTATTTTTTGTTTGTTTGTTTAGATAACTTTTGATATCTCTTTCAGTATTTTTATTCTTGGATTACTCTTTGTTTTTGTTCTTCATGATGCTGATTCTTTGAGCTCCACAGTGCATCTTCTGACTCGTATGGGCTTCTCCTATTTTGTACTGCTTTAACAGAAATCAGACTCTGGTCTCTGTATCACTGCAGTGACACTTTGACTCCTTATGTTTCTCGCTGTCTTATTAACACATCACATTTGAACTTTGTCCACACAAAAGACCTTTTCATTATGTTGCAATTTTACGTCATCTGCAATGGTAGGAACAAGTTGAAGAGGCTTGGTGTGGTGTGGGAGTCACCACTTTTTACCTCTTTGAGAAGTGTGTAAAGCCATAAAGTAACTGTGAAATGCTGGCACCCCTGAGAACTAGGAGTGGTCCTTGTGAACATTGCTGTGAGGTGGAAGGAAGCTGGTCTGGTACCACTGAGTTTGCTGTCAGTAGCAAAATCACCTAAACCTTGTACACTCAGCCTCTGTTCCTGCTGTGACAGCACAAAGCAGGATTGAAGAGACACTTGGCCATGGACAAAGTACAATTTCAGACATGTTTGAACAGCAGACAGAGTAATAACTTAGGCCATCAGAGCATATTTTATAGAAGAAAGCAGTGCTGGCTTTTTGTTACAAAATGCTAGTAAAAATCAAGTGGTCCCTAAAACAAAAATGTGTCAGTGTGTTTGATGGATAAATGGGACTAAAAATGAAACTCAGCTCCAGTTTAAGACCTATGTCTGAATTTAAAAGAGTTCCTATCTACTACAAAAGTAATATTTTCCTCTTAAATGTTTGGAATACTGTTGTTAACACCAATTCCCCTGATTGCAAGAGCTGAGAAAGATCATACAATAAGAATATGAAATGTCCGGGCTTCTTCATTTTCAGTGTAGAAGAAAAGGGTCAAATGTCAATGAGAGTCAAGCTTGCAATATATTTTCCCCATCTGTCAGATCTTCAGTAGTACATGTTTTATTTAAAGTTTGATTTACTGTTTCCATTGTATATTG